>NC_067484.1:42622764-42712764 GCF_947179515.1 Apodemus sylvaticus | reverse complement strand
TGAAACAAGGTCTCCTGCAGCTCAGGAAGCTTGTTTTAATACCAAGCTATTTATTTTCTTACTAAGGGGTTGTCTGGGCTTCTTCCATGTTTGGGGTATGAATTTCATATGGCAATTTTTTTTTCTGTTCTTAGATTGTTCTTTCCCTCTGCTGATTTTGTCTATTGCTCTGCAAATGATTTTTATTCTTACACAGTCCTGTCTGTCTCTGCTTTTTTTGTCTGCGTTCTTCACAATATCACCCGACAGATTCACTGTTTTCATAGGATCAGATCTTATATTTAATTCCATAATCCACTTTGACTTTAATTTGTACATGGAATGAGATAAGAGTCCTGGCGTCTGAAGTATGCGGATTTTACCAATAATCCTTTTTAAGTTTTTTTTTTTTTTTAAGCGGGTAGTCTACATTCTCTTAGTTTTTCTCCTCTGTCACTGTAGATGCTTTAATGGGCCCTGAACCCATCTCAAAGTATTTTGCTATGTGATTAGCTGACTAACCTGTCAGTCTACCTGGGTCTGTTTGTTGGTTGTTTGGTTGGCTGGTTTGTTTGATGAGGATGGAAAAAAAAGACTGGTCCCTTGTATTCTACCACTTCAGGGACAGCTCCTGCTCAAAGGGCCTGGGGGGAGTGTAGTTTCACACTAAGGAATGGTTTAATTTTTTTTCCTGCAAGAATAACCCAATCTTTAAGTAGGAATGGTTTGTTGCTGGCTAACAATGAAATAATTTCTATTCTTTACTAACCACTGATATTCAAACATAGATCCTAAACTACATAAGGATTTTTTTTTTCACAAAAATCTTATTTTTATAGCAAATTACTAAAGGTAATTAGTTACAAGTAAGAAGAAATGGGTTGCAAAATTTATGAAGTTTACCACCTAGGGCAGTTTATATGTAAGAAAATAGATCCCCATGTTAACTTTTAGCGCGCGCACACACACACACACACACACACACACACATTAATTGATTAACTAGCTTATTAATTAACTCAGGGCCACTAAGATGGCTCAATGGCATTTGTTGCTAATCCTGACAATCTGAGTTTGAGTCTTGGGACTCACATGGTAGAAGGATACAACTGACTACAAGTTGTGTTCTTTCTCCAATAAAATCACTAAATGTAATGAAAAAGCAAAATTTTCAGTATTATTAGTATATATTTAAACATAACTTAAAATAAAAAACCCATCCACTAATTTATCAGTATTTATTTATTTATTTATTTATTTATTTATTTATTTATTTATTTATCTGACATGCTTCTTAGAGGCAGCAAAGAATTCACATTGGATTAAAATAAGCTGTCTCTGTCTAGGTGAGTAATTTCAGATTTTTGTCAAAGATAAGACTCATTCAATTTTCCTATAAAAGTTACATGCAGAATAGTAGATTGGAAATGTAGTTCTTTAGACATCTACATGGAAAAAAGAAAAACCAGTAGAAGACACATTCAAAACAATGCCTACAAAACAGTACTTGTGTGTAGCTTTTAGGATCAGGAATGACTGACCACCAGAAGGCATTTGCAAAAACATTCCAAGCACCCACATTCTTCAACTATGATACTCATGGAATCCATTTAGATTGGCTTGTATCAGCTTCGCATCAGAAAATGAAGTGTGTGCGTATGGTAAAAATTCTTATTGTCTTCCACATGGAACTAAGCTTACTTACAAGTCACAGCTAAAGGAAACAAAGAAGGCACACTGATTGGCTACACTTTCTTTTCAGCTGGACATTACACAAGTCTACAGACCGTATCTATGTGAACAGTACCCTGTCACAGTCAGGAAGTGATATTTCAGAACAAGCTTTTAAAAAAAAAACAAAAAACAACAACAACAAAAAAAAACCCAAAAAGCAATACTCCATTTTCTGGAGTTTTTTGGTGAAGCCAAGGCAAAATGTAGGCATCTTCTGTTTCTTAACTGAATTCTTTGATTCGTGAAACCAAGTCAGTAAACATCAGTTTACAATGTGACCTGGGCATTGGATTCAACACCACTGCAAAATATTACATTTGAAAAGAGGAATGTTGGCCTCAGTGGAACACTTGCTAGCTGCTAGCGGCTCTTGCAATTACCAGGCAAGGCAACTGGTAATGAATTCTTTTAAGGTGGAATTCAAGTCTCCCGATTGAATGTTGCCCATTATTGGAGTTCAAAGGCACCTATCTCTAGAATTGTTCTTTTAATGCTTGTTGGATGGTTCTCCTTGTTCTTTTCTTGTAGGCACACAATTGTTGTCTTGATCTTGTGATAAAAAGAGCTTCTGTGGGTCTTTGTAGTAAACCCAGTTGGCTTGGTAACATGGCTCTAGTCAGAATTCCAAAGTGGGGAAACAAAGACTTAGAAATTACTGGCTGAGAAACAGCTTGTTCAGGACTGTGGGAATCTTTCCCTGGCTTGTGGAACCAATGGAATCTTCATTAGCTCTTCATTCACCCAGAAACAACCCCCCCTCCCTCCACAATTTCTTGCCCTTTTGTCTTTTTCTAAACTAGAGCTTTAACCACAAGAAAAATAATGTGGTAAGTTCTTCTGTAATCAGTTCCTACCAAAATTCCCCATGTGCTAGAATCTTCTTGGAGGCATAGTTCCAAAAGAACAGCCCCAGGTTATTCAATCTTACATTTATTCCCATAAAGAGGGTGAGTCAAAGGGTAAGACTTTACTTACAGGGTGGGGAGAGAAACCCGACTGCTGCCTTTAGGCCTAATTGAATGGCGATTGCTATGTCTTCCTTCTTCCTTTGTGGAGTAGTCTCCCCCTGCCCCCACCCCCAACTTTATTAAACAAATACCGACCAAAGTGACCATTTTAGACAATTACACCTCAACCATTCAGTCTGGGGCAGAATTTAGTTAGATTAATTTGACTCAGGAAGAGTTCATAAACGGAATCAGAAAACAATATTTTAAAACATTTATTTTCCCTACTAGCACTGAGGGTGTCCTTAGCACACTAGGTCAGGAATTTTCCTTTGTGTCTCTAAATAATGCAAGATGAACTTAGCAGCAGAGCTCGTATAAATACTCCGGAATCCCACTGCAGCTCTCTCATCAGGGAGTCATGGGGAACCCTGGATAAAATGTTTTAAAGAGCAAGAACCTTTCAAGTCTCACCTCCCCCCCCCAAAAAAAAAGAAAGAAAGAAAGAAGGAAAGAGAGAGAAGAAAGAAAGGGGGGAAGGAAGGAAGGAAGGAAGAAAAGAAGGAAGGAAGGAAGGAAGGAAGGAAGGAAGGAAGGAAGGAAGGAAGGAAGGAAGGAAGGAAGGAAGGAAGGAAGGGCAGGACAGAGGAACAGCAACATCCTGACTGCTGGGTGCTATGAGCTTTCTTTTCCTTCCCTGCAATTGTCTGAGGAGAAGTAGAAACTGTGAGAGAGGAAGCTGAGACATGGGAGGAACAGGATTCCAAGCAGTGCTGAGTGAGGAAAAAGTCTAAGGAAAAGACTTGCATGCAGGCTCTGCCCATGAGCTGAGAGTTCTGGAGGGCAAATGCATTCTTTCCAGAGTTTCCACAATCTTTGTTCAAATCTGATGGAAGATTCTAATCAACCTTGCCAGGAAGACACACTACTGAGGATCCTTTGGTTTGCTCCACCATCCTTGTCACCTCCTAAATTTTCTCCTGAAACTCACAGACCCTTAGTATTATGTCACAGAAATTTGGTGCGATGTGGGCTCCAGAGTCACAGGTTATAGGCTTTAAAGAGCCGTCATGGCTCAGTGCAAGAAGGAAAAGCAATAATGAAAGAGGGTTGGGGGTGGAAATCACGCTGTTTCCCTTTGGTGGGTATGATCCTAATGGCTGGCTCTGATGATTGTCAAGGGGCTCCACCCTCAGTCTAAACCGGAACACAAAACACATAAAGGGTCTTTGCCACATCTGCCTTCTCTTTTCTACCTCCCTTGCTAGCGGACTCGCATTTGTTTTTAATTGTGTATGTACTTGTTAAATTCTGTTTTGATTACTTTCTGAAACTAGGTACTGAGAAAGACATGTCAACATTTCGAGAAAATGCATCACACATATAAGAAGTTTAATTCATTAATATTTGGCTCGTGTTTGTTCCTTGAGACAGGGTATATTTTTTTGTTTTGTTTTGGAGAAAGGGTTTCTCTGTGTAGTTCTGGCTGTCCTGGAACTTGTTCTGTAGGCCAGGCTGGCTTTGAACCCATAAAGATCTGCCTTTCTATGACTGCCCAATGCTTGGTTTAAAAATGAGCACCACCATTGCTTGGCTTGAGATAAGGTGTTTTTATGTATTGCCAGTGGACCTAAAATTTGTCGTTGTAGATCATGCCAGCCTCAGATTTGCAGTGAACCCCTTGCCCCAGGCTGCTAAGGATGTATTAGGATCGCAGGCATGTGTCATGATACTTATCCTTAATAAAGGACCTTTGTTCAGTCTTCTATATAACTTACATTGCTTTCTTTTTATTGTAGCTCTAAATATTGGGCATGCCTTCATATTGATTAAATTACATATTCTTTTCTATTAGAATATACAGTGATAAGATCTGTTTTGTTAACTGAACTATTTCTCCTACTGAGAACATGTTCAGGAAAGTGCAGTAGATGAGAAACAATATTAGTTTGCATGAATGAATGATTGCTCTTAAATATAGGTAAACATTTAATAAAAGATCAAATATCACACACTGAATCAAAGAAATTCAACAAATCTTGATTTTGTTTCTAGCAAGGACCAATCTCCAGAGATTACTTGATTTGTTTTTATAATTTTGGTAAGAAGACGGCTCTCTGCAGGATATCAAAAATGCTAACATAGTATAAAAGGACTTAAAGGAGTTTAGTTTCTTTATACATTCAAACCAGTTCTATCCTTTGAGGCGCAACTTGGTTCCCCCAGTGTAGGAGAAACATTTGCTAGACTGGCCAAAGCCCATTCTTGAACTCTGCTTTAATCCACCTTAATATTTTATCAGTTTCCATACTTGTTTCATGAGTTAAATATGATCCCTCCCTTACTTTTTTCATTTTTATCTGAGAACAATGATTGGACCTATTTTTTGAGCTTTCTTATTATCCAATCTGAAAATAGGCTTCTCAACTGATGAGTCTAATTTTGTCAAAATATGCCTTTGGTGTGCTCATTGTATATCTTGTTACTTCATGTCCTCGAGTATGTTTGTCCTTTAGATAAGCTAATATCTGAAAAATACAAAGGCATATCAATACAAGAGAGAGGGAGAGCGTAAGAGGGAAGGGGTAAGAAGAAGGAGGAAGAAGATGAATAAAATAAAGCAATGAAACTTAATAATAATATTAATAATAATAACAACAACTACAATAATAATCAGGCTGGGAAATCATAGTTGAGTACATTGGATATTAATAGTTGAGTATATTGGATATTACCTGAAGGGTATGTGGTGCAGACCATGCCTTCGAAGAGGTCCTTTAAGAATCCTGAATCAATATTTACTCTAAGAAGTTGTTAATGTTCATAGACTATGGCCAGTTAGGTTTGATGCTTAGTTAGAACTCTCAATTGAGAAAAATCTTTGGATTTAGGAGTACTAGAAAATAACCAAAATGGATCAGTTACATAGTAGAATCAGTCAAAAGCTAAAAAACAAAAAATTTATACAAGGAGAAATATTTTGGAGAGCAAAAGTTCTTTGAAGGTCCTATGGGTAACAAGAGAAAGATATATTTTGGTTTAAGCAACGTGTTCTAACATTAGTGGGATGGTATATAGGTGTGCCTACTGTAAAGATAACATTGAAACCATCCAATGAACTATACATGTTTCCAAAGATTTAATTTCTGGAGATCTTATTCACAAATGCCTGGGTATGGTAGAAACATAGGAAAAGGCATGTTCCATTGAAGATATGCAGTGTTCAATGACAGACTAGAATAAGGCTACAAAACCCCTACTAAGACAGTCTAATTTCTTATCATTGACCAAACCAAACCAACCATTGCTGTTGAGTAGATTTGACCACCATGCAATGACCAACCATAATGGACAGAAGCTGTAACCTCAGGAAGAGACTTTTACCCCTAGAACTGATGGCCACAAGAAGGTCTTGCACGAGAAGAACCAGGAATGCATCTTCACTCTTATTTGTTGTTCATAGATGTTGTTCTCCAGTCAGAAGCAACTGGCTAGTATGAAATGAAATAGATTTAAATATATTTAATTTTATTTTGTGTATATGTGTTTTCCCTGTGTGTATGTAGCACATACATGCCTGGTTCCCGAAGAGCCAGAGGAAAGCACTGGATCTTCAGGAAGTTGAGTGAAAGAGAGTCGTGACTGCCATCTGGATTCTGGGAATTAAATCTAGGTCCTCTGCAAGAGCAGCAGGTGTTCTTATTTCTGAGCCACCACTCTGGCCCCTTTACACTTTTTTACACGTCTTTATGGTACAAGTTCTTGGGGGTTTTGCTTGCTGTAGCCAGGCCTTCATTCTGCATTTCTGAGTCTTAAGTTACAATTCCAAAGTTGATAGAGATTCAAACAACATCAAAACTAATTGCCTTTGAGGAACACATGACTTTACACAGTATTATTATAGCTTTCCTTTTCTTGTTTGGCAGTGTGTCAGCCACAGTACTTGGATATATGTTAAACCTCATTGCTTGGATTGGATCAAAAGGCTGAAGGCAGAACTGCAGTGATCTGGGAATATTTGTTATAGTACATGGTGGCTGGGTCTTTGGAAAGCCAGATACATGTATTCAGGTACAGAGGGCATGGCATCTGTTTAAGTTCATATCAATTTGGGGATTAGGTAGCTACTTTCATGATGCATCTATATTCAGCCAGCCTTGTTTATTCTGTAATCCCTTATCGAAATGGTATTAAATCATGCCACAGCTTAGCTTTGTGTTGTCTATTGATTTTCTCTTTAGTCCTACATTTTAACTTGACCTTCTTCTCTGCTGGAAGGTTTATTACATGTTAATAGGATAAGCATGACAAAGACAATGAACCAACTATTAAAATGGGTGTGGGTGGACATGAAGTAAATTTAGAAAACCCTTGTACCAAATGAGCTCAAGAAGCTCTTCTTTCCAGTCTCACCATGGCTACCAGAGGATACCCCTGTCACAGGCAAGTTGTGTATGGCTGTGTTCCAATGCTTCTTACCTACTTCACTTATTATTCACATAAACTATTTTTGCAATATTGTACCACAGGGAGATAAACAGATTTGCCTACCTCTCCCACACAATACTCAGAACAGTTCTATCTATTTAAATTCAATAAGTTATTTGCCATGTTTCTGGGTTGGGTGTGACTCTGTTCTTATAGATGGTTAAGCCTAACCTAAATCATATATATATATATATATATATATATATATATATATATATATATATATATATATATTCTATGAGTTAAAAAAACCATCAGTACTACTGGGTAGTGGTGGCACACACACCCTTAATCACAGAACAAGCACAGGTAGGCACAGATCTGTGAGTTCCAGGCCGGCCTGGTTTACAGAGAGAGTTTCAAGACAGCCAGGGCTACATAGAGAAAACCTATCTCAATAAAAGAAGAAGGAGGAGGAGGAGGAAGAGAAGGAGGAGAAGAAGGAGAAGGAAGAAGGAGAAGGAAGGAGAAAAGAAAACAACAACAACAACAGAACAAACCCCAAAACTAAAACCAAAACAAACCAAAACAAAAAGTATCCGTATTTGTCCCTAAGCCCATATCAAAAGCCATCTTTTCCACTCAGAATTAAAGGATCAACAATCCATTGCATCTCTAATAGGAACATGCCTGCTTTCCCATTGGAGTCCCTCAACAGATGTATTCACAAACACAGATCAAGTGAAGCTCTGCTTCCTTGTGGAGAACGATTTAGAACACGTTTCCCTGAATCCCTGCTTGTTATTGCAGTCAATTTAATTAGCTAGCTAATGACAATATCTGTTCACAATCAAAGTAGTCAAAAATACCGAGTTTAGTAATTAGACCATATAATTTTTTACAGCTCAGTTTGATAGTGGAAAAGCACTGTGATTTCAGCCAATTTTCTTCAGATAGTGTTCTCTATTCAAAATTAGCAATTCCATGGTGTGTTCTTGTGACATTTAAAGCTTGAGATGGAGTATTTAGGTTAGAAAGCGCATAGTTCCCTCCTGTATTCCACGTGAAATTGCTTGTAAGGCCGACGGCATTGTAAATCCACTTCCCTACCAACCGTTTTGAGAGTCTGACATTCACGCTTTGTCACCAGAGTTCTATTCCCTAAGAGACAGCACACAGACTGTAACACAGCAAAGCAATTCATCTCCATTGGGCAATTTTAATGATTCTATAATTATAGAAAACTGTGTTCCCCTCCTCTATCAACTCAAATACTCACTGGCATTTCAATGCTAAGACAAAAGGGGGGAAAACGGGAAGAGATTTTCTGTATTTTCATTTTAAGAATGTCATATTAACAGAATCTACAAAGCAAACACAGATAATGTCACCGGTGTGATATGACACATGGTATAACCAGTGGCTGTGCAAAATTCCAGCCCACAAGCACTAAAATAGGCTAATTTCATCTTTCCCAGCTGCCTGCCTTTCAATTCTTTATCTCAGCTATCAGGATTGAATAAATTTCATCTCCCACACTACAAGTAATGAGCAGGCAATGACTTATGAAACACAGAGACCGAGTTAAGACAGAATTAGAATACAATTTTAATGAGGCAGAGCTGCAAAAGTGGAAGTGTTACTCCTTTGACAGACTTGGCAAAATATCCAATATTATTTCAAATGCTCTTTCCGTTCTACAAAGAAACTGTCAAATATTAAAATAAAAATGAAAAAAAATCCAACACGCAGCTCTCTGAAGAATTTTTTAGGGGTCGATTGTTAAATGTGATTATAAGGTAAAAAATAGTTATTAGAGGAGTCATTTAAGAGGTAGAGCAAATATGACTTAATATGCCAACCTGTTAAGTGTAAACACTCCCTGAAAAACAACCATCTTTGGCTTTTCTGGAAAGGTAACACTATTGGGACATACAGAGAATGGAGAGGTGTTTTCTTTGTTCCACTGAAGTTGGAAGGCTATAAAAATAATATTATAGCCGGGCGGTGGTGGCGCACGCCTGTAATCCCAGCACTCTGGGAGGCAGAGGCAGGCGGATTTCTGAGTTCGAGGCCAGCCTGGTCTACAGAGTGAGTTCCAGGACAGCCAGGGCTACACAGAGAAATCCTGTCTCGAAAAAAACAAATCCCACTCCCCCAAAAATATTATTTTTGGTTTCAACATATTCTGAAAACTGAAATCAGATGGTACAAAAATAAGATAAACTTCATATACTTTCCTTTCTATTATTTTTCTTGACTACAGCAGGAAACACCTAGCTGTTGGGACTCACAGAGGCCCGGGTCTTTGACTAAGACAAGTTTGCGTGGAAAGGAAACGCGTTTATGTTCACGCTTAAAAAAATATCAGCGCTCAGGAATGTGGCCGTGGCCCTTGCCTTGAATCCTGGCATTCAGGAGGCAGAGGCAAGCGGATTGCTGTGAGTTTGAAGCCAGCCTGATCTATATAGTGAGTTCCAGCTCAAGTGGGACTATATAGTGAGACACTGTTAATAAATAAAGTAAGATCACTTGGGGATGGCTAAATGGATGACGGGTAAAGCCGCTAGCCACAAAGTGTAAGCAGCTGAGTTCCGTTCCCGACTCCACAAAGTTGTTCTCTGACATCCACATAAATGTCTCGGCACTCACACGTGTGTAACTCCACCGCTCTTAATAACTAAATAAGCGTAAGAATATATATATTTTCAAAGAAATTATGGGCCACTTGTTCCATAAAACTTGGGATCCATGAAATCCTGACTAGCACACTGGACTTGTGACTAATCAGATAAGGAGAGTTTACTGAGTGGGCAATCAGTGACTTAGGAAAGCTGAACCCATTCTTCCAGCCTTTTTTTTTTCCTTACTCTCCCTCCCCGCTTCCCCAACTCTCCCCTCCCCACTTCCTGCCCTTTCCCCTCCCCTCCCAGTTTCAGTCTTTCTACTGGTGATGACTTCCTGTTGGTCTTTCTAGTGCATAAAACATCTGCGGTTTGCTTCAGGCATTCTGTATTTATAGGGAGGCTCCCAGCAGGTGCCTCTTAGAGAAAAAGCCCGTTAGCACGAGTGCTCAAGGGTTATAGGTCACGCTGCACTGGCTGCCGGGTCAGCGTGTACACAACTGATAAACATTGTCTGCTTGGCCATACTTTTTATGAAGTGATAAACGTATCTGGCTTTTCTTTTAAAAGATATTTGTTTGCTTTCAAAGCTGTGTGTAGATAACCAATTCTGTAAACAAACTCTCTTTCTCTCTCTCTCTCTCTCTCTCACACACACACACACACACATACACACACACACACACACACACACACACACTCACCTAGTACTTTTTTATGTTGTTAGGCTCTCCCCTGAGGCCCCCAGACCCCTTATTCACTTCCTTGACTTTGAAGTCCAGGTCCCTTAAAGTGTGATGAAATTTCCTGGACAACAAAAAGGCTGGGAAATCTTTGTTTTGAGAAAATAAATTTGACAGCATGAGACCCGTAAACAGAGTTTGCTTTTAGCACACTGTAATGCTGACCAAGAAAAGGTGTGCTGAGTTTCCTCATAAATGCCCCATTCTGGAAATAACACAGAGACCCAGTTGAAGGGGTTTTAATGGGGCTGATTACAGTTTGTGAACCTCTCCAACTTTCTCCTTTTCCCTGCCCCCGCCCCCTAGAGAGAGGTATTACCCAGCACCATTCCCCTGCAGCATCAGGGTTTGCTCAGTCAGAATCTTCACTTTTTTTCCTGTCTTTCCACATACTCCCTTAGCTACCTACAGTAACTTCCTGTGTAAAATCAGCTCCGAGGAGAGAGGACAGCCTGGAATTTAGAAAACGGTTCTCTCAGGTGTGCTGAGACAGTCACATTCCGTGTTTTTAAGACAATCCTTTTGTTAGGCCTAATTAAACTGGTTAAAAAATATGTAACACTTCTTATATACATAATGATTTGACTTTGGAAGACGAGTTTCCGGTTTATGAAAGAATGACCAAAGGAAATGCAGTCTGAGGCTGCTGTTGCCTCTCACACGGCTCTGTTTTCTCAGGAATAGATACTGTAAATGGGAGCGGGCTCTCAATGTTGTAGATTCTAGTAAGGAAAATGAGCTATGTTACATGTTGACATCTGCTACTGCTTTAAGATTCTTGTTCCCAAAAGTCAGAGGTGAACTTCAGACTGTGTGCTTAGAGGATAGCAAATGGCTTCACCCTTGCCACTTCCCTGCCTGTGACTGTAGGTGACACAAAGCACCCACCCGTTCTCCATCAACTCCTTCCAGTTCAGGTTTCACTTAATTTCCGTTGATTTATTTGAGGTATGGTCTTATGTAGCCCAGGCTGGCCTGGAACTCAGGGGGTAGCCAAGGATTCCTTTGACTTTTTCATCCTTCTGAATGCTAGGACTCTCACCTGGTTTACATGGGGTTGGAATGGAACCAAGGGATGTGTGCACACTAGGGAAGCACTGTATTCACACACACACACACACACACACACACACACATATCCACACTCACACACACACATATACTCTTTCTCTCTCACACACACACACACTCACACACACACTCACACACACATATACTCTCTCACACACACGCATGCATTCACACACGCATTCACACACACATTCACACACACATTCACACACACACTCACACACACTCACAGACACACACTCTCACACACACATATACTCTCTCATATACACACACATTCACACACACTCATACACACACACACACACACACACACACACACACACATAAACTCATACCTGAGCCATCTTTAGCCTTTTAATTTTCAGTGATTCTCTACTATTAGACATATTCAGATGGTTGTGTGACAAATTTCCAAACTTTTTTTAATTCAATAAAACAGATTCTAAACTTTTCTGGTTATATTTTTACTTATTTAATTTAAAAATGTGTAACTATTTGCTTTTCTTTTCTTTCTTTCTTTCTTTCTTTCTTTCTTTCTTTCTTTCTTTCTTTCTTTCTTTCTTTCTTTCTTTTGTTTCAAACAGGAAAGTGAAAGATGGCCTCAAACTTCTATGTAGCCCAGGTTGTCCTAGGGCTCTTGACCCTTTTACTTAGCCTTCCTATGCTGGGGTTATAAGCATGTGCCACCTTACGTGATTGATGATATTTATAATTGTTAGTCTTGGTCTAGTTTCACATGTGGTGGTACAGCTCTATGCATGTGATAATTATTACACATTCTCTATGAAAACTATTTCTCATGAAAAACACCTATGTTCATAATTGTGGTACATAAAATGCTCATTTTCTGCTACACATAACATTAATGGTGAGTAATCACCCAGAAAATAGGGAGTTTAAAACCTCATCCTCCACTATAAGATGCTGGCCAAACATGTTTAAGCCTTGAGCTCTGATTCGGTTACAGATGGAAGAGGCAGAGTGTCTAAAGACGTTTTTCCAGGAAGCTGGTGATTATGTTAGAGACAACTAGATTACACGCCTTTTGCACACAAAGCGACCCCCACAATACTATCTGGATAATTGGGGTCAAAGTGATTTTTTGGCATCTAATCTACCACTTCTCTGCCTCATTTGGGATATTTAGATGCGGTCATATTGTCCTAGGAGGAAGGCTTATGTCACTTGAGTAAGTTAGAACTTAGTACCTTAATTGTCACACAACTAGCATGTTGGATGTCGCAGTGTTAAAAGGCGTTGACACTGAAGAGAAGGCAAGTTTTCCTCAAGACCTTGGCTCTGGGATGGGAATAGACCTCCATGGTACATGACCACAGTGCTGTGAGAACAAACGTAAAGATAAATTAGTTCTTTGTTCACAAGGCCATAGTCCAGTTCACCTGAGAAATGAATATTCATTTATGCTATATATAAAAACCAGGGTCACAGTGCTTGACATTCCCAGTGCTTTCCTTCCTAACGATCACTAAATGATTTTCTTTCATATTTATTCCCCATGTGTAAACTGAATGTTTTTTAAAAAGGTGTATGTGTGTGTGTGTGTGTGTGTGTGTGTGTGTGTAGATGGCAATGGATAGCTTTAGGAGTTGATTCACTCACTCTAACATATGTGTCCCAGGAATTAAACTCAGGTCACAAAAGCTTGGTGGCAATTGCTTTGACCCACTGAGCCATCTCAGCAGCTCATATTGTGTTTCTTAAAGTCTAATCATTTTGACAAGTGAAGGTCACTTTACTTCAAACTCCCCAAATGTTCTTGTCCCTAGGAGACTGGGACATGATTAATATTTTGTCAAGAAGAACTTGAGAAGGATGAAATCTTCCTCAGATGAAATGAAAGGTGTGTTCCACTGCGTACCATGAAAGCGATTACGTGTCCTTCATAGAGTTGAGGGCCAGCTGCCACCTTCCTGCAGGATGAACTCCTGATTGAAGCATCAGCTGTGATCCAGGGTTTAAAAGCAAGCTTGGAAATGGCTTTCAGAGCTGGCAAAACCACGCTGTAAGAGCGGCAATCACTCTTCACCGGGACGGATTGTTGTGGGAAATGTCATTTAGAAGAGCAGAAGGGACAAAGGGAGCCTTTCCTGGGATGTGACCAGCAGCCCTGACGTCAAATGGTAACGCCGCATAGAGATTGTCTCATTTATCTTTTGGCTTAAAGACAAATCATGCCATTAAAAGCAAAACAAATACAAGACGATTTCTTTCTAAAGTTAGCTACATCTATGTAAGTGGATTTTATTTGGCGGCTGATATTAATTAGACATGCCTTTTCACCATCTCTTGCTGTGGTAGGAGAAAGTGTGACACAGACCTCTGTGACATACACAGTGATGCTGCCCAGCTTTAAATGAAAGAGCCTTTGTTAACTGCTCAGTCATTTCTCTCCTGAGAGAGTGGCCTATTTCCTTTATTAGTTGAAGCTCCTGAACACTTAAACATTCCTTTTCTCTTCATCCTCATCTCTCTTACTAACCTTAGTAATTAAGAAAAACTGTGTACAAGGCACTTTTATTGTGTTACATTGCAGCAAAGCTATTGACAGAGCCTTAGGAGTCCCTTGGGGGTATACACTCTTGGACATGGAGGCTGTTATTACGACAGCATGATGGGGCCTGAGTTGAATCCTGGACATAAGATAGGCCATAATAGCTGGCCACTAGACAACAGTCCATCTGTACACACCCTAGCTCCCCAAGTCTAGAGGCACTAGCTCAGCACTGTGTGCAGTGTGCCACGATGTCTCGGGCCATTAATGGGACAGGGGCGCTCCATTCCTGACAGAGGACCAGGCAGAGGACAACATATTCTTCTCAGCCATTAAGTACAGTCATGAAGAGATAGGCCCCAGTGGACTCTGAGAGGTTAGGAAGGCCTTTGCTAATAGGTAGCATTACTTTTAAAAATTCATGTTGCCAAATTCAATACACTCCGGACCTTCCTTTTAACCTCAGAGTCCCTCCCTAGGTGTGGACTGGACAGTTAAACTGTGTTTATTTAGTGATCCGAGGTGAAGAAGATAAATTTCCAAAGACTCAATTGTTTTAATAAGGATGAGTGGCAGAGCCAGTCTGTAGGATAATTTTGAATGACGTGTGGTGAAAGCCAATCTGCTGACCCCAGTTTCTGCTTCTTTTGAACACGGATGGGTATCCATGGCAAATAGATTAACACTCTTGCTGATGTATTAGATAGTTCTTTCCATTAGAGGTTTCAGAACCTCACAGAACAAGTCTTGCAGGAGGCTATGGGTCATTATTTATGTTCTGCTCCTTGGAGCTTCTGAAGATTCCGAGCCTCTCAGAAAGATAGGTCTCTTCCCTCCTGCTTCAGATTTGCTGGCAATCGGCCTGCTAACTGTGCACTGCTCAAAGATGGAGTGCTAGTCTAGAGGGGCTCGAAATGGCTCTGTCATTTTCTAGATGACAGCCCCCATTTTCCACTGGCTTTGGCACATGCGCTATCATTCATCTCTGTCAAGAAGACACTTGTTTATCTGGTGGCTAGAAAAGGCTTTTGTTAGAAACATGTGACTGCAGTTCATCAGTCTTCGGAGAGAGTTGTTGATTTTGTTAAACTAAGTTTAAACTCCACTGTGGCTTTCTGGGATGGCATCTATTTTTATTAGATATTGTCATGATTACTTATCGCATTCGCAAAGCACAGAAAAACTTCAGAAAAAGGCAAGTTTATCAGCTGATGGAGTGAAATAAATGAAAGGTCATAACACTTTCATGAGTGCTTGCTAGTTTCGTTTTGTTTACGGCCATACTTAATTAAGAAATAAAGGACCTGCTAAAAAGGATAGCAGTGGAAAATAAAACAAAATTTGATGGGCTGGTAAGATGGCTCAGTGGGTAAAGACACTTGCTGCTAAGGCAACCCTGGGTACCTGCCTTCTATCCCTTGAGCTCATACGGCAGAAGGATGGATTCTACTACTGAAGGTTGGGCTCTGAGCTTTATATATGCATGCTAGCGAGGATGCTTTCATGCTCACACATACCCCTCACAGGTTCTCTTTAAATAAAGAAATAAGTAAAAAAAAAGTAAAAAGAATAAATAAATAAATAGATGTAAAATATAAAAATAGCACACACCACAATGCGTGTTTCACTACAAATGATGGTGTGTTTAAAACTTGTTACCTCAAGCCCAGACATAGCGATGCATGGCTTTTATCTCACATCTCAGGTCATTAATGGGACAGGAGGCAGGAGGATTGCTCTGAGTTTGAGGCCAGCCTATTCTAAATAGTGAGATAGTGAGTCCCATGACAGGCAGCACTACATAGTAAGATCCTGTCTCCAACAAAACAAAAACTATTTTTTATGATGTCTCTTTCTCTCTGTCTCTCTCTCTCTCTGTGTGTGTGTGTGTGTGTGTGTGTGTGTGTGTGTGTGTGTGTATGGGAAAGAGAGAGTATGTGTGTGTGTTTGGACATGTGTAAAAAGCTTCAGGGGATACTTTTTTGACATTGGTTCTGTAGTTCCACCGGTGATTTTCTGCGTCCCGGGACCAAACCCAGCTCACCAGACTTCCTTTACAAGTACATTTACTTGTTGAGACAGCTTGCTGTACCCATAGAATTTCTATTTAAATTTGTAAGAAGCTTTATTTGTTTTTAGTATGACATGCTTAACATTCTTATTTTGTGTTATTCTCTGTGTGTGTGATGTACATACAAATATAGTATACGTATAAAAAGCAGAGAACCATTTTGATGTTGTCTCTCTCCTTCCGCCATCATTTGTGGGGGATGGGATTCAGGTAGTCAGGCCTGTCTGTGTGACAAGAACGTTAATGTACGGAGCCACTTGAATGACCTACATTTTTTCTTTTCTTTGTTTTGCTAGGGATTGAACCCAACACCTCACTGATGTTAGACAAGTGCTGCCCAACAGAGCCATCTTCCAGGGCCCAATGACAGTGGTCCTAAATGGGGCCATGGAGATCTGCGTCCAGCTGGCCTTTCTCAGCCTTGCCACTCAGTGTGAACACATTCCCTTTGTCCCCTCCCCCTCTCCTCCAGTCACAGCCTCTAGACTCCTCCTGACAGCTGCTGGGAGTCCACTGGGTGGCCTTATTCATGAACATGTCTGTGGGAGGAAGAGAGCCCGAAGGGACATCTCTTGGCAGCTGTCTCCCTTCAGCCTTTAGAGCTGAATGGCTATGACAGTCACCAGAGTCGCAGCTGGTCAGAGCTGTTTTGAGATTTACTGTCCACCAGGAGCCTGTGATAGGGACAAGCACTGACACAAGCAGGGAGGGTCATGCATGCTTCCTGGGGGGTCCATTAGAGAAACTGAGTTGTGAAGTAGCTTTGGGTTTATGACGGCTCCCTCCAGAGAGTGGACTTGGGTCCACTGTTTCTACTTCTATCTAGCAAACTAGTGGACACAGAGGAAAGGACATGGATGTCACAGATGTCAGGAAATAGAAAACAGGACTCCTATACCAACTGTAAGAAAAGGAGCAGCATATCTTGTTTTTATTTATTTAATTTTTTTTTTTGAGACAGGGTTTTATTTTGTAGCTATAGCTGGCCTAGAGCTAATAGAGACCAGCTTACCTCTGCCCCCCAAATACTGGGCTTAGAGCAGTGAACTGCCATACATAGTAGGGAGTGGAATATCTAAAAAGAAAAAAAGAAGCAGTTTCAATAAAAGTTACTAGATCCAAACTGCCTTCTCTGCTCCACAACCCCTGCCCCGCCCCCCTTGGAGAGAGGGTTTTTTTTGGGGGAGGGGGGCAGACTTAAATGAAGGAGAAAGCTGGTAATAAGAGAAGTTATATATGTTTTTAAAAATACCTATAAACAAGATTTTTGTCTTTAAATAGCTATGAGCACCTAGATGCACAGGTTTTTTTAAAATTATATTATGTATATGTCTTATTTTGCCTACATATGCATGCCTGGTGTCTAATAACATCAGAAGAGGTGTAGGCTCCCTTTGAATTAAATTTACAGAAGGTTGTGAGCTGCCAGGTAGATACTGGAAACTGAATCTGGTCCTCTGCAAGAGAAGCAAGTGGTTCCCCTGCTCTCCAGTTTGTGTAGGGTGTTTCCATATAGCCCTGGCTGTCCTGAAACTCACTCTGTGGATCAGCCTGGCTTTGAACTCAGGGATCTGTCTCCACTCCCGCCCCGCCTCTGCCTCCCAGTTCAGGATGCCACCATCTCTGGCATCAGCAACAAGAATTCTTGACTGCTGAATCATCTCTCCAGTCCCTCAAAATTGTTTTGGAAAAAGTAGGAGCAGCAGCAGCCTCCTTTTTAGCCTGGGCCTTGAAAATAAATAATCAAATTAAAAACCAAACACAATACACATAAACTTCAGCCCTTCTCGCTTAATAAAGACTTTCTAATGGTAAATCCTTTATAATTTTGTTATTTATTTTTATTTATTTATTTATTTATTTATTTTGAGATGGTCTTCCTTTCTCAAAAGTATCCCTATCTGGCCTGGAACTCCAAATGTAGACCAGGCTGGACTTGAACTCAGAGAGAACTGTCTGCTGCCTCCAAAGTGCTGGGATTAAAAGGTGAGCACTACCCCGACACACACGCCTTTGGACATATGCTGTACCACTTGATTCCTTTCAAGGCACTTCTTAGTCAAAGCAGGCACAACGGTGACTGCTGGTAATATTTTGGTTGATTATGTTCTATCTGTGTGTTTCTCAGCTTGTAACAGGGCTTAAAGGCGTTATGACTGGGTCAATAGAAGCCCGTTGACAGGCTCACCATCATGTGCTGCTGAGCCTGCCTTTCTCTCTCCTTACTATACATATATCAAGTCCTGTCATTATTTAGAAAATATTCCTTTCCTTCTACCTCCTTTTCTTCCCTTTTCTTCTCCTCTTTCCTTTTTTCCTTTCTATCTTCTCTTTCCTTTTCTTCTTTATCAGTCTTTCAGTATTATATAATAATGGGCCCTGAATAGTTGAATAACTTCTACTTAAAATATGCAGGATGATTTGAAAAAAATTCAGAAATATCAAATAATCGGAAATAAATATTTTGATTTGTGGCCTTTGTGTGTGTGTGTGTGTGTGTGTGTGTGTGTGAAAATGCAAGTTGAAGCATGCTACCTAGAAACGTAAAGGCCCAGGGGAAATAAGTAAACAAAACCCAGATAAATGTAGTTTCATTGTTTCATAAATGTGTTTCATTAAATTCAATTATGTTAACTAAGACCGAGCACAGGCATCAAGTTAACGGCAAGTCATTGGATTTCCGTGGTCCTATTGCCGGGAAGTAATCACAGATCCTCGGTGGTTACTTTCTAACAATGTGTCACTAGGGAAGTGTTCAGTGCCTTGGGATCCTGTTTTCCTCTATGTGAGCCAGGCTTGATCCCTAGAGTGGTTGTTCAGATGTCACAGCAGGTGCTGGGGACCCATGCTGCCTCAGCAGACAACCTCTCCAAGTCCAGCTACTCAGGGCCTGGCTCACCATCAAGGAAGATCCCCTGCTCATACTGTTACATCATTGCAAAAGCCACTCTGGCAAGTGTGTAAGTTAACCTTTTAACATGCACTTATTGCCGTTTCATATTTGTATGCAATGTATTTAAGTCATACCTACCTCTTATCCTCCTTTCCCCCTCTTCTTAGACTCTACTTCAGCCCCAACTCCACCTAACTCTGTGTCCCTTTTCTCTTTTTTTATTGAATAAACCACTGAAGCCAGCGTGACAACCATCCATTTGAATGTGATCACAATTAACCTACCATGGGCCACATGCTCTTACAAAAATGACCCCCTATCCTAGCAACCATCAACTGCTAACAGCGCCTCAGGAGTAAGGCTGTGAGCTCTTCCCTCATTTTCACAGGACAATTGACTGGCTAGATCTTGTGCGGGTCTTGTATGGGCAACCACGGCTGCTGCGAGTTTGAGTGCAGACAGTGAGTTCTCTCTGATCTCCAGCTTTTATAATACACTGTTCCCATTGCTCTGTAGTCCCTGAATCTTAGGATTGTGTGTGAAATAGATATCTCCTTTAGGGATGAACATTCCACAGACACTTAATTCTCTGCACTTTAACCAGCTGTGAATCTCTGCATTAGTCAACTTTAGATTCCAAAGCTGTATTGAACCTCTATTGTTTGTCTCTTATCTTGGTCTTCGGGAGACTCGGGATACATATTGCATCTCTTAGAATTCCCTATCCCCTTGTCAGGTGCTACCACAAAGAATTGGAGACAACATGCAGTTCTCTGGGATTCCTTTGTGGAACCAGTCAGCTCAGCTTTTCAAGTTTTATGGGTTTGAGAAAACACTCTTCAGGGCCAGGTTGGCTTCCATTGATGTTTTCCTTAACGAGCACTATTCTTTTGGAAAGCCGGATTTAGTATTTTAGCTAATTTCTTCCCTCAGCAAATCTTCAATTCCTACTTCATTTAAGCTTGTCCAGGGAGCTAGCTGTTCAGATCCTCCAAGGACAATCTGATGTAGTCACGTGAGCTTTCTCCACACACCAATTCTGCTGCCAGTAGACGCCTTCTTGCTACAGTCAGCTGTGGGGCGAATGTGTCTGAGTGAATATGTATTATCAAGCCATGACAAGGGTCCTCATGCTTCAGACCCAAAGGAATGCCAAGGTCTTCTCCAGATGAGGCTCAAAGGTATGCCAAAGCCTGGTATGCACGTTTGATATGGCTTGATATTAGCTCATTCAGCCTCATCCTTGTTCATGATGTTTCTAATGAACACATGGAGTTTCTGGTCTGCTCTTGGTGTGCCTCCACCAGTGCATATGGCCTGCTTGAACTCAGCTTTTCTGTATGTGTCCTGTAGTTATTTATTTCCCAGTCATTCCAGTCAGGCCAATCCCCAAATCATGCAGGTCATGGTAGTCAGAGGCCCACATCTCTAAATTTCTCACATGTGTTGAAGATGAAACGCTGTTTACTAGCAGCAGAGGTTACAATATGCGAATCAGCAGCAGTCCCTAAGTGAGTTCTGCTGTCCCGGCATGCCTGGGTGACTGGCATCAAATGCCCAATTTACTCTATTTAACCAATTCACTCACTGACAGAAAGTTTCTTCTCATGAAGATTTACACAATTGTCCAGGGCAGGAATTGTTTTGATTTTTGAAGAGATTTGCAATTCTCTATCCTGATGTTGTGAATTTATAGTAAGATTGAACTTGATTTTGGCAAACATTTTACTGTCACTATGAAATGTTTATGAAAGCTTGGGATTTTCAGTTGCTTTTGATCTCAAATGCACATTTGTTCTGCTTTGAATTACAAGTGTTATATGCATGTTGATGTTAATCAGAGCTTTAGTAAACAATTACTAAGCAATTGGGTAGTTTTCATTTAAACATCCACCACAGAGTATATTACCTTTTGTAATTATCATAACTCATAGAAATGTTTATCTAGTTCAGTTTCAAAGAACATTTTGTTGAGGTGCATCCCATATTGGAGATACCCATCACATAGAGGTGACGTCCAACATGGAGATGTTAATGAATTTGCTTTTTCATTATATGGACGAAGTGGCTATAATAAAATGTACCGGATCTCAAATGAAGTTAATATGCCAAATAAAAAGTACAGTTTAAGGTTTCCAAATTTCCTGAAAAAGGTTGCAACACACTTATAGTGGATTGTAGGTGTTAAGAACATAGAAATTATGTAACTTTGCTTATTTCTTTTTTGATGATTTTTTTTTTTACCAAAATGTTCTTGGGTGAATATTTTTGTGAAATTATTTCTGAAAAATAAGCTTTAGGTAAGTGAGTGAACTGAAATTTTGGCAAAGTGATCATTGTTGTCAGTTGACTTTCAGAAAATTGATTTTCAGGGAATTAGGTTTTTTCTACATATTCCCTAAAAAAGTTTTTTTTTAATTTTTTTCTTTATTGATATATTTTTTATTTACATTTCAAATGATTTCCCCTTTTCTGGATCCCCATTTCCTGAGAGTCCTATAAGCCCTTTTCCCTCCCCCTGTTCCTCCATCTACCCCTTCCTACTTCCCTGTTCTGGTATTCCAGAACCAGGGGCCACTCCTCCATTCTTTTTGGACCTCATTTAATATGTGGCTTATGTCTTGGGTATTCAAAGTTTCTAGGCTAATATTCACTTATCAGTGAGTGCATACCATGATTGATCTTTTGAGACTGTGTTACCTCACTTAGTATGAAGTTTTCCAGCTCCATCCATTTTGTCTAAGAATTTCATGAATTCATTGTTTCTAATGGCTGAATAGTACTCCATTGTGTAAATATACCACATTTTTTGTATCCATTCCTCCGTTGAAGGACACCTGGGTTTTTTCCAGCTTCTGGCTACTACAAATAGGGCTGCTATGAACATAGTAGAGCATGTGTCCTTATTGCATGCTGAAGAATCCTCTGGGTATATGCCCAGGAGTGGTATAGCAGGGTCCTCAGGAAGTGCCATGACCAGTTTTCTGAGGAACCGCCAGACTGATTTCCAAAGTGGTTGCACCATCTTGCAACCCCACCAGCAGTGGAGGAGTGTTCCTCTTTCTCCACATCCTCAACAACACCTGCTGTCTCCTGAGTTTTTGACCTTAGCCATTCTGACTGGTGTGAGGTGAAATCTCAGGGTTGTTTTGATTTGCATTTCCCTAATGATTAATGATGTTGAACATTTCTTAAGGTGTTTCTCAGCCCTCTGAAGTTCTTCATGTGAACATTCTTTGTTTAGCTTCGTACCCCACTTTTTATGAGGTTATTTGGTTCTCCAGGTTCTACCTTCTTGAGTTCTTTATATATATTAGATATTAGCCCTCTGTCGGATTTAGGGTTGGTGATGATTCTTTCCCAATCTGTTGGTTGACGTTTTGTCCTTTTGACTGTGTCCTTTGCCTTACAGAAACTTTGTAGTTTTATGAGGTCCCATTTGTCAATTCTTGATCTTAGAGCAAAAGCTATTGGTGTTCAATTCAGGCACTTTTTCCCTGTGCCCATGTCCTCAAGGGTCTTCCCCAGTTACTTTTCTATTAGTTTCTGTGTGTCAGGTTTTATGTGGAGGTCCTTGATCCATTTGGAGTGAGCTTAGTACAAGGAGATAAGAATGGACCGATTCACATTCTTCTGCATGCTGACCTCCAATTGAACCAGCACCTTTTGTTGAAAAGACTATCTTTTTTCCACTGGATGCTTTCAGATCCTTTGTTGAAGATCAAGTGACTATAGGTGTGTTGGTTCATTTCTGGGTCTTCAATCCTATTCCATTGATCTGCTTGCCTGACATTGTACCAATACCATGCAGTTTTTATCACTATTGCTCTGTAGTAAAGTTTAAGGTCTGGGATACTGAATCCCCCTGAAGTTCTTTTACTGTTGAGAATATTTTTAGCTATCCTGGGTTTTTTGTTATTCCAGATGAATTTGAGAATTGCTCTTTCTAGCTCTATGAAGAACTGGGTTGGGATTTTTATGGGGATAGCACTGAATCTGTAGATTGATATGGATATGAAGGACCATGGAGGGGTTAGTGAATGGACATTTTTCTCATCTTATCCACACTTTATAATTAAATGTACTATTGGAAAGACTCATGTGTCCTCTAGAAATGTTTGTATATACCTATGCGTAGATATATCTGTTGTTTTTCTATATATAAAATGGCATAGACCTTTGAAGAACATTTTAGCATTTATAGATAATAAGCTGCAAAGTGCCCATGTAACTGTTGAATAGAAGTAGCAGAAAGGCCCATTAAGAGTTTGGTTATGGCCAAGTGAGGAAGATCCTACAAAATATACTTTAGTTTTGATTATTTTTAATAACTTTTCTGGTGATAACACTTTTATTATCACCTTTCTCTTCAATATAATCACAAGAGATTTATAATGTTTATCTTAAACAACATGTTAAGTTCCTTTTGCTAGAAACAATGATACCCATCTGTGGTAGAATATTGGGAAACACAGACAGGATTAAAGAAAATGTTCTCAACATAAAGCTTATTGGGTAATAATATAGACAAGAATAAAGACAATGCTTTTTTTTAACATATAGAAATTTTATTTTTTAAGTGAAAATGATGCTTTGTTATGTAGATTATAAAAATTAAAAGCTGGTTGAAATGAGTAGCCACTACTGATGTTTACAGACCACCCTAACCTAAGCTCATATGAATTTGTGTGTATGCAGTATGTATGTCTATATGTTGAAGGTGATAGTGACATTTTTCTCAGATTAACAATGACAGCTCTTGTTCTGTTAGTATGAAAATAGAAAGTATGAGTGTGTCTGAGGTACATGGCAGTGTATTATTTTTGTTCAAGAGAGACAGATATTACACAATATTGTGTCAGAGCAAGCAAGATGGAAATATTTCACTATGTGATAGTCCATGGAAAAGATGCAAATTCTTTTTCTCTTTTAAGCTGTAACTCCAACTTCTTTCAGAAAATGGGAATGAAATATATGTATTTGAAAGCATTATGTAACTTAAAACAAATACATATTTGTTTATAATATATGTATATGCTATCTAGAGACAATGATTTTTATCTACCTACATAAATGTAATCAGTTTCTCTTCAGTTTTTGAATTTATTTACTCATTTAAACTCATGAGTATGTGTGCCATCCTGAGTGTGTGGGTACCATGCTTGTGTAGGTATCTTCAGAGGTCAGAAGGCGACAGATTCTTTGGAATAGCTCTTGTGAGCTATCCGATAATGGATACTGGGAACTCATCCCAAGTCTTCTTTTTGATCACAAGTGCTCTTAAGCCCCAAGTCCTGTCTCTGGCCCCCAATCCTCCCTTTGACAGGAGAACACCTGCAACACAATGAGCAAAGATTTTTTTTTTCAATTTAATTACCACTGGGACTGAAGGTTATTTCATTCTCATAAATGAACTTAGACATAGACCTTATTCCCTTTATAAAAATTAACTGACGATGGATTCTAAACCCAATCATAAAGGACAAAATTGTAAAAACCCTGGAAGATAAAGGCTAACCTTAATGGTGTTTGGTTTGACTTTTTGATATAACACCAAAGGTGTGATCCATGAAATAAACAGTCAGTAAGATGGACTCCAGTGAAATGGAAAACTTCTGCTCTGGAAAGTGCAGTGTCATGAGACTGAAAATTCAAGTAAGTAACGGAAAATGTTGGAATAACGCATCATTCAAAATATACATAGCTCATGTATTTATTTATTTTAAAGATAGAACTGAGGCATTACCTCTCCCATGGACCCACATTTCCAGCCTGAGAACTTGTCAACCTCAACTAAAATTGAGCCAAAGACTCTCATAGCCTCACCAAAGAGAACACAGATGGTCAATAAGAATATGAAAATCCTGTGTATCACAGATCAAAAGGGAAACACAAATTAAGACAACAGCAAGAGACCACAAAACTATGTGAATGGCAAAAACACACACAAAAAAGTCACGGGTGCCAGATGCTGTGTCAGTAGAAATACTCATTCATTGCCCTAGGGAGGCAAAATGACACTCTGCAAGACAATTGGCAAGTTTTTATTGTGTGTTGTTTTTTGTTTGTTTGCTGTTGTGGTTGGTTTGTTTTTATACAAATGAAATTATGTATACATAAGAACTGCAATCACATTCCTTGTTATATATCCAATGGAAGTGAAAACCTATGTCCACGTAAGAATTCGAAAATGAATGAGTAGCTGTAACACATTTATTCGTAATTGCTAGAACTTGGATGTAACTAAGATATACTTCAGTAGATGAGCTGATAAACTGATACACCCAGACAATGAAATATTACCAGGTACTCAAAAGCCACCAGATGATAAGAAAGAGGGACCTTAGCTATGTAGTGCTAAGTGAATGAAGCTACTATCAGTGGAGTTCAGACGAGGTTAGGGAAGAGAAAATGCTCTGTAGGATGCTATAAAGCTAGCTACATGTCACTGCACAATTAGGTGAATACAGGTTGTACAATACCAAGTGTGAACTGTGATATACACTAAGGACTTGTGAGATAGCGTCATGTCAATATGGGCTCATTGATCAAAACTGGACCACTCTGTTGGTCCAGTTTTAATAAGGAGGACCAATTTTAATAGGTGGTCCAGTTTTTAATAGGGAGGTCCAGTTTTAATAGGTGGTCCAGTTTTAATAGGGAGGGGGTGCTTGCATTGGAGTGGAGGTCTCTGTGGGATCTATACCTATCAACTTTGCTACTAACCTAATCCTTCTTAAAAAATAGCACCCCAAATCACATATCCAGCACATGTATACATAACCTTTATTCCAACCACATGGCTGTTCTTTTCATTTACTACTGGGAAAACAAACATGGAGGACAGAGTAGTTAAGATCAATTTAAATAAAGAGAACCTGAGGTTATAATGAAACTGTTTCTCATTTCTTCTAATATTGTTAGTAAAATTTCCCAGGGAGTTGCTATGTTCATCTTTTTCATTTATGTCTCGATATTTAGACAAATTCCAGTGTCCCGTCCAACTTGATACAAACTAGAGATATCTGAAAAGGGAAACCTCAATTGAGAAAATGAAGCCTACGTAATATCCAGCAGTAGGGCATCTTCTTAATTAGTGATTGATGTGGGAGGGCCCAGCCCATTGTGGGTGGTGCCATCCCTGGGCTGGTGGTCTGGGTTCTATAAGGAAGCAGCTGAGCACAATGGTGAGAGTAAGCCTATAAGCAGCACCCCACCATGTCCTCTGTAGCTGCTCCTTTCTCAGATTCCTTCTTTCTCTAAGTTCCTGTCCTGTCCTTTAATGATGAACAGTGCTATGGAAATGTTAACCAAATAAACCCTTTCCTTCTCAAGTTTCTTTGATCTTGGTGTTTCATCACAGCAATAGAAACCCTGAGACAATCTGCAATCATTTCTCTTTCATTATTAAATCATTAACTTCTCAAGGTTTTCAAGTCTAAATGCCTTATGCTTAGAATTTCAATCCAGTCCAAATCAATCCAATAATGTATTAACTACAGTTCTGTGAAGGAAGATGATTTTATGAATGAACATGTATGGATATTTACCATCTGTCTAGCTATGCATCTCTGTTAGATCTTGTAGTTTAAAGTCTTTAATTCATCTGAAGAGTATTTTAGTGTTGGGAATGGTGAAGGCAGGGAACCAGTTTTAACATAGCATTTGAAACATTAAGACTTTAATACTATCTTCCTCCTACTGTAAGAGCCAATGGTTTTGGTGTCCTGCCAGAGGCATCTGAATCCAAACATTGTGGGTTTATAGTAATCTGTGATAATCTCCACTGTAGCCTCAGCCTCTTTTTCTTTTCGTATGGAAACGCTCATGCTATTCATCTTCACTTAATATCTTTTCTCTTTTAAGTGGAGAATTGTGTACAGAAGGTTTATTGGGCAGCTCTTTTATGAACAAGATCTTGAAAGAAGTGGCCAAGGAAATGCTGAGAATAGTAAGGGCAATGGTTTCAGCTTTTTCTTTTAATGGGGTCTTGGGATTATGGTAGCATTTTATATCCATCCAAATTAAGGAAAGACAATGGGGGCTTTTATGATCCCCATCAGAAATAGTGAGGAACTTTGCATGAGACATTACCTGCAGCAGGAGGATTTCTACTAAGGATCTGAACTGTGCTCTACGAGGGAGTGATCTTCCTAGCAGCTGTGGGATTTATTGTAAGCACTGAATTGCCTCTCTGGGTGGGCCACCACACTATCCACCCCACTGCCAGGGAGAAGTGAGCTGCTGATTAGTTTCACTGTCATCTTTAGATTTTTGTCCTGCTGTGGTTCCACTCCAGAGCTTTGACGGTAAGATTGCAATAGGAATGTGTAGATATGCCTTAAGAGAGAAGTACCGGCTGTAGAGATGCTTTAGTAGCTGAAAGAACTCACTGGTCTTCCAGAAGACCCAGGTTCAATTCTCAGCACCTACATGGTAGCTCACAACCATTTGTCACCCATGAGTGTGGTGCATAGACCCATGCTGGCAAAACACCAATATGCATAAAATAAATAAAAATTTAAAAAGTCACTATGTAAAGCATGTACACTATCAATTTATTGTTTCTCCAAACCCTTCCTTCTTTGTTCTACTTTAAGTACTGGAGCAAGTCCCTGTGAATATCATCTCCTATGTCAGTTCACAGAGTGCTAAGCAACACTAAGAAACACAGGACAGAGCAATAGAAGCAGGATGGAAGTTCCTTTCCATTTTCAAGCTCCCATTTTCAGAATTCATAAAGGAGGCTCAGCCATGTATGCAACACAAAGCCTTATGCTTCAAGTCTATTTTTCACCAGCGTCACTTGCCTATACCCTCAAACAACAGCTTGCCAGACTGATCACACCCTTCAGCCATGATGGATCAGTTCTACAGGCCAGTTCTCATTGTCTACCATCTTTCAAGGTAAGCTGACTGCTGCTGAGGACCTGTGATAGTCTATACCCATTGGCATGTTTGTTTCCTACATTCACACTCCATATGCCTATCTATGGTAGCCATGTCTTCTTTGAAGAAGCCTGAGTCTTAGGCTCAAGGGAGGTGAACTGCCTTGCATTCTGTATACTCTTTTTCAGCACAGAGCTTATAATTGTCCTTCCACACACATGACACTTAGACCTCCTACCATCCTTTTTCATATATTGGGTAACCATTCCTCACCAGTTAATGATACTTCATATTGAAATTTTGCTGATGAAATGTCTGGTGTCGTTTCTGTTTCACGTTTTTACGCTGACTAGTATACACACCATGCAGAGGTGAAGTGAGCCAAGGAAACACAGGTCTTGTAAAGACAAAGGGTAGAACAGTTTTGGACACAGTAGTCACTGAATTTGGAAGGGGAATATGAAATTTGTAGAGTAGTGTTCTCAATTGAACACATAGTATATATGAAGGGAACTGTGTAGTGTGAATCTTGGTCTTTAAAAACAAAGAAATGCCCTGTGATTATGTTTTTTGTTTTAAGCCCACATATGGGGCTGCTTCAGATTATCCGCAGCAGCTAATTATGATTTGTCTAGTGCACTGGCAGGGGCGTGATTCTGGCCGCTGACAATAGTTTGCACTTAGAATTCTGGGGGCTTTTGAGAAAGTATACAAATGTTAGAGCCCCAAGAGGCCTCTAATGCTCCCCTACCCCACCTGATGCTGCTGAAGGTTGCTGTTGTTGCAGTTCTGATCATGAGCTAAGAGAGAAGAAATTGGATATCCTGATGAAGATTGAATTTGCCTCAAGGAACTTCATGCCCCTAATCAGCAGGAAGTAGTCTAATAAGATAGTAGTCCCTATTCCCCTCTAACCCTCTTTCTCTTTTACTTAGTGTTGGGTTGGAAGGTAGTGGGTTGGAGAAGGGTGGCAGGTAAAAGAACCCAATAGAGTAGCTAAAAAGTATAGGTACAAGTGGTATCCAGGCTTGGGACTATGCCAAATGGGAGATTTGGCTTCTAATACCAAAGTGTATTATTAGGAGAATATTCTGTTTTAGGACATCAGCAAAAAACAAACAAACAAACAAACAAACAAAAGTTATAGATGGGTTGGCAAGTGAGGAGTAGATATTTGATGAGACTAGGGTTGCATGAAAGAAAGAGAAAGCTCTAAGAAAGAAAGCCTGCAGCCAGATCTTGTAGGTCCTATGTACTCCTCCTAGAGAACTTGGATTCTGATCTTCAAGTATTAGGAAGCCAATGGGTTTTGAACACAGGAACATGATCTGACTTTGTTTTTTTTTTTCCCCAAGAATTCTTTTTGACTTCTGTGTGGAAGAATCAAGCATGTAATGAGGCTATTAAAGTAATTCATGCAAAGGATAGCTTTGACCTAGATATAGCACCTGAAATGGTGTGAAGTAGCCATTTTTCTATATATTGGAGTGCTGTGATTTCAATATTGATTAGAAGGAAAAATTGCTAGTAACTGAGATAGGAAGGAATATGTTTAAGGTTCCTGGGAGTCAAATATTTAGTTGGAGAGAGTTTCAGTAACAACTACATTTGGGAATCCCACTGACATTATAAACAGAGCTATTTACTAGAAAATTCATTACATGAATTCAAAGGAAACCAGAACTGTTTATTTATGTATGATTAGTGTATCATAGTCATTTCACTGTGTTATGATACAATTTACTAGGAATAGGTCTGTAAGAGTACCCTGAGGCTGGAGCTGTGGATCACTTGGGTATTTGGATATTGACTATATAGAGAAGCAACACTGAGGAACAGGATGGGAGAAATCAAAAGAAGGTGACAGCAGCCCATACTTTCTTTGCAACAGATCTGAATTTGGTTTCCAGCACACACTGAAGGACTTACAATTGCCTTGTTATTACAGATCCAGGGGGAACTTATATTACCTTTTTCCCCCATGTGTAGACACAACCCACATGCACATAATCTGCAATCTAATTACCTAATTAGGAAAGAAATGATATCCTGGATACAGAGAAGGCTGCAAGAAATTGTTGGTAATGTTGTCTATGACATGATTTTGATGGAGTCAAAGAGGCTCGAGGGAGGTTTTATCCTAGGGTCCAGCAATATAGAAGTCAATGGTGACATTGGTGAAAGCTCTTTCAAGGAATGGTAGAGTTCTCCTGGGTCGGGATTGATTCCATGGAAGGAAGCAGAGATGGCAGTTTTAATAGGAAGCAGTGAAAGGTGGTTGCTGGGTAGATACATTTAATCATGACAGATTTTGTAAGCATTTGCAAGCTAATGGTACTCTACTTGGGAAGACTGAAGATGCCAGAAAAAGAATAAACACAGGGGACAGACAAGAAAAATATTTAGGGGAATCTAGAGCATAGCTGTCAGACATGACTCTTGATTGTAGCAACAGTGATTCACCTTCAGATGTAGTAAATTCTGTGGAGGAAGACAGGTATATTCTTTAGGAAGAACATTTGGGTAGCTTTTCTTTTAACAGTGTCTACTTCCTTTGTAAAAATAGGAGTGGCATTAATAGCAAGGAATGGGGAGATACTGAAGTTTACTGGAAGTCTGTGATATGAAAACCATATTTTGAGAAAATAGAAGGGTACCTTTCTTAGAGAAATGTGTGGAATCTGGGCTAACTGAATCCACAACAAAGAGCACCATTTTAGTAAATAAAAACAAACTCCAGGGAAGGCAGCCATAGCCATTCTCCCAGGTCTCCTTCACTACCCCAGAATGTGTGAAACACCAAAGGTTCAGACATAGCACATAGAATAAAGACAAATGGCTGCCGTGAGCACACAGCGCAGCTCAGGAGATTGACCAAGAAGCTTATCAGTCGTTCCTTTCCAGCACCCATCTTTGGCCAATAGAAAAATAGACACTCAAAACTCAAAAGGCTTTTGTCTCCAGGTCCACAAGACTCTTGTACAGGGCCAGTTTTGTAGATGTAGTTTAGACTCACACTTAACCAGTCCTAAGCTTTCCTAGTAGATGGAACCCAAATAATAGAAAAGTCATTTTGTGCTCTATGTAAATTAAATCATGTGAAGTACCATAAAAATTGTATTTTCAGAAAATAATCACTTTTTCCTGTGGTAGACTGGACTTTTTCACAAATATGAACTGATGTAGTATTTATAATAGAGTCTGTTTTTTCCCCTCAGTATACTTTCCCACTGAATTTGATGGCACTGTCATCTGGCAAGGTGATTTCTTGGCCCAATGTCCTTAAAGGAACCAACTGTGGTTTTATTTGTTTGTTTTCTTTTCTCATAGTAGATTAAATGATGGAATGTGGATTGTTAGAGAAAAGTTTTTCTTTCTTTCTTTCTTTCTTTCTTTCTTTCTTTCTTTCTTTCTTTCTTTCTTCTTTTTCTGCATACAGCGAACTTTACTGATGGTATTCAAGAGAGTAGAGAGCGCTCTCTAGGCCCCAGTTGTTATTATGGGGGCCCGGGAAGGAAATTCTGAAGGAAATGCTCAGTGTTGGGAAGCTCAGCAATGGAGAACCTCTCTCTTGCTCTCACTGTCCTTGCTGAGGTGGGTGGTCCAAGGTTTCTTACTCTTGTGGGGCCATGTAGGCCATAGGGTCCACCACCTGTTGCTGTCGACATATTCATTGTCATACCAGGAAATAAGCTTTACAAAGTTGTCATTGAGAGTAATGGTAGCCCAAGTATCAAAGTTAGAGGAGCTGGAGTCGTTGTTGAAGTTGCAGGAGACAACCTGGTCCTCAGTAAAATCCAGGATGACCTTTAGTGGACCCTCAGATGCCTCTTCACCACCTTCTTGATGTCATCATACTTGGCAGGTTTCTCCAGACAGCATATCAGATCCGCAATGGGTACATTGTGAGTAGGGACATGGAAGGCCATACCTGCGAGCTTCCTATTCAGCTCTAGGATGACTTTGTCCACAGCCTTGGCAACACCAGTGGATTCAGGGATAATGTTCTGGACAGCCCCAACAGCTATCATGGCACAGCTTTCCAGAGGGGCTGTCCATAGTCTTCTGAGTGGCAGTGATGCCTTAGAACATGGTCATGAGCCCTTCTAAATGACAAAGTTGTCATGGATGACATTGGCCGAGGGTGGCATGGGGGTGGGCCTAAGCAGTTGGTGGTACATGATGCATTGCTGACAATCTTGTGTGGGTTGTCATATTTCTTGTGGTTCACACTTATCACAAACATGGGGATATCTGCAGAAGGGGTGGAGATGATGACCCTTTTGGTCCCACCCTCCAAATGGGCCCCGGCCTTCTCAATGGTGGTGAAGATGCCAGTAGATTCCACAACATACTCAGCACCAGCTTCACCGCATTTGATGTTAGTGGGATCTTGCTCCTGTAAGATGGTGATGGCTTCCCATTGATGACAAGCTTCCCATTCTCAGCCTTGACTGTGTCATTGAATTTACCATGGGTAGAGTCAGACTGGAACATATAGACCATGTAGCCGACCTCAATGAAGAGATCGTTGATGGCAACAATATCTACTTTGCAATGTGCAGAGCAGAAGGCAGCCCTGGAAATGAGGCACCCAATAGGGCCAAATCCATTCACACTGACCTTTACCATCCTATCTATGGCACAAGGCTGGCACTGCACAAGAAGATACAGCTGTCTCTGGAACAGGGAGGAATAGAGGAGAAAGGTTTGCAAATTTATGCAACAAGTATTAATGACTATTTAGTCTGCACTTTATGTTGAGGTGAAAAATGGTTCAAATAAAGTCTGTCTTTTAGCAAGCATTCCTTCCTTGGCTGAGCATTGTCAAGATTGTGTTATTGAGGAGAACCTACTAGTTGGGTTTTTCATGACAAATTTACCTGAGAATGTAGTTAATAGAGAAGTTGAACTACAATACTGAGAAACCACACTAGTATGCTAATTATAGGCATCTGGTCAGGCCTTAAATTAAACCTGTGCTTCATCTAACTTGTTATAAATTCCTTAAGTCAGTTTGAGTCAGATTTGCATTTATAAAAATAAAAAATGTCATATGAAAATCCTTCAATGAACACCTCTAGGTAAAATGGAAACCTTGCTTTGTGTAAAAAATCTAGAAGACAATCTTTATGGACATATCAAATAGGGAAGGAAGACATGAATAAATGGCTGTTGTAATTTCAAACAGTAACATGATTTGATAAAATAGAAAGGTTTATAGAGAAGAAAGTATCTATCTATCTGTCTGTCTGCCTGCCTATCTATCTATCATCTATCTATCTATCTATCTATCTATCTATCTATCTATCTATCTATCAATGTGTCTATCTATCAATGTGTCTATGTGTGTATATGTATGTGTGTGTGTGTGTTTGGTGTGTGTATGTGTATAAATATAGAGATGATGTTATACAGATTGTGAAATGAAGTCTTCTTAAGGACATGACATTTGAGATTAGATTTTTGCAAGTGGATGGAGATTTGTGGAAATCAGGAAATGACTTTCCAACAGGGTCAAGTGCAAGTTCAAAGTCCCTGAAATCCAAGAGTGCTTGCTGCATTCAAGCACTATCAGGAAAGCCATATTCAACACAGATGATATGCTAGATCACTAGGATTTGGTAAGAATTTGTACTTTAATATCAGAGCACACTGGGAAATCATTGTTTACTTTATAGGAATAAGCATAATGTTGTGTAAGCTGTATTTAAAAAATAATACTCTGATTATATTTGGAAGAATGGACTGTAGTGAGAAACAATAGGAAACCCTGGTAAGAATTCATTAATCCAAATGAGGGATGCTGGGATGCTAAGATGGGGGAGTTGTTTAGAGTCAGGATGAGGTTTCAATAGAGCCAGTAGAGCCTTTGGATTGATTATGAGTAAAGGAGATGAAATGAAGAGTAGGGATAGGGGAATCTAAACTGAATCTTTGGTTTCAGTCACTAGATAAAACATACCATTACTCTAAGAGATGGAGAATGTGATTGGAGGAACAAGTGTCAAGATTGAAAATGGATTGGTAGGAAGATATCAGAACTGCTATTATTTTGTGGGGGTTAAGCTACAAACATTTCTTACTATAAAACAACAGATGTTGGAGCAGAAGAGATGCTCAGAGGTTAATTTTGCTTGCTATTCTTCTAGAGTACTTAAATTTAGTTCCTAGCACCCTCACTGGGCAGCTCTCCGTCAACTATAACTCCATTTCTAGAGGATCAGATACCCTCTCCTCTGGTCTACATGGATACCCTCCCAGAGGCTACACACACAGTTATCCACATACACATAGATAAAGATAAATGTTACAAACAAATTGAAATAGCAGATGCTGAGTAGATTGTTTGAGTTGTTACTATGTAGCATGGAAAAGTCACCTAGCGGAACATAAGTGTTCTATTTCAAGCCATAAATGTAATCAGATTCCCCAGGGGCCAGGCATTAATATGCAATAGGATCACAAGGATAGAGACACTAATATTTAGAATCCAGCCAGGAAAAAGAGGTGTCAGAAGGGGAGATAAAATGTAATTACTATCAAAACTATAGGAGTTTTCTGAGGCACTACTGACAGTCATCAGATTAACAGAGAACCATACTTCAGGAAGAAAGTCTATGTTAAGTCCTAAGCTTCATGGACTAGATTCTACAAAAACTGAGACTAGAAGGGTATTTTCCTGAGATGACTTTGAAAAGAGACAAATTGGTAGAGTACTGGGAGTGAAAGTGTGGGTGGGGACACAGAGACATACTATGAATGAATCTTTCAGGGGAGTAGAGAATGAGGGTGGTCATTAGACATGAATATGTATGTATGTCATCATGGAAAGGTTTCTGATAATAAGGAATGTGGACCGATGCTATGTTATGTTGGGTTCCATAGCTGCCTGCAGCTATTACGAAGTGGGTTTCTGGAACAGAAGCTGAGGGATAAATAGGGAAGGGGCGAAAAGAAGTATGGCTAAGACAATATTCACTGATCAAAGCCAGAAACTTTAATGGCACCAGACCTTTTAACAGTTTGGGCAAACCCTTCCCCCCAGACTCCAGGCTGAGTTCCGGTGGAAGTTGTCTAGCTTCTCTTGGAGGTCCTCGTCTTGACTGCTCCGGCAGCTGGGTGGGTCACCTGCTTAATTCAGGAATTCCTAGACCTGGAGGAACAATGAACTTAACCTTTACTTTGAGCACTCCACCCTAGGTGGAGCAGGATCCTGGCTATCTGGGAGAAGTTAACCTTGACCAAAGTCAAACTCTGACCATGTGCATGACTGCCCCAATATGGCTCTGTATAATATTACTGTCTTCAGGGATACTCAGGATCAGAGAATCATGGATAGCTAGCTACACCTACATCTAAATCTATGGCATCTATTCTGATCAAGAACACAGGCAATGTGGCAGTTTAAAGGATAATTGCCCCCATAGGCTCATTTATTTGGATACTTGGTCCTCAGTTGGTGGAACTGTTTGGAAAGAGTGTGGAATGTGGCCTAGTTGGAGTAGGTGTGTCACTGGAGGTGGTCTTTGAGGTTTCAAAAGGCCTATACCCTTTCCAATTAGCTCTCTCTGTCTCTTGGTAATGCCTCAAGATGTGAGCTCTTGGCTGCTGACCTAGTGGCATGTCTGCCTCTCTGCTATCATGATTCACACCGTGATGGTCATGGTCTCACTTTCTGAAACCATAAGTCCCAAACAGATGTTGTCTTTTATAAGTTGCTTGGCCATAGTGTCTTATTACAGCAACAAAAATTAATGAGGACAGTGAACATACAACAGGATTACAATTATGTCAGCATTTTTGCTCAAGTCCATACTCCCGTCTTACATGTGAGGTTCTTCTATTTAGACTCTGCATGTAGAACACAGCACTGACAGGCAATATCAACTACAAAGTATTTGCATCCACAATAGGTTATTCCATTATTGTTGTGATTGTTCTGATCTTTGGGAAGCTAGCACACTTTTGCTACAGTGTCCATTAGTTTTACCTTCCATATTCATTAGAATATAGGACCATGAGTAGACATCATAACTGACATTGAGTTGACAACCAAAAAGCAACATATCTCTTTTTAGGATAAAATCTGGAGAATACAAAGTTAAGTTAGCTAAGGACAGAAAATTTCAAAACTTAGAATTCTTTATTTCATTACCTAGTCAAGGCATGAGGGTCTAAACTTAATCTCTAGTTCTGAATGTTCAAATGAGTTACCTTATTTTTTTCCCCCAAGAGTGATAAAAGCTACATGTTTGCTGCTCTTTGGAATTTTATAGCTCTATTTTCAGCATCCTTTGCTATAGTGGATACAGGTACACGTTAAATCAAATATTCCTGGGCTAGTGCTCTTATAATTCATTCATGGTTGCTTGTCATTCGGAATTGTATTTTGAATATCTTTATTAATGTCTAACCTTTAAATTCAATGCCTCCTGTGCCTGTTTTCTGAGATATATTTTGTAGCCGCCAGCAGCTACATGTAAACTGGGTTACCTGTTGAGAGAATTTTGGGGTCATAGGGAAGAGCGGCGAAAAGTAAGTACGGCTAAGTCAATGTTCACTGATCAAAGCCCTAAACTTTAATGGCGCCGGACCTTTTAACAGTTCGGGCAAACCCTTCCCCCCAGACTCCAGGCTGAGTTCCGGTGGAAGTTGTCTAGCTTCTCTTGGAGGTCTTCGTCTTGACTGCTCCGGCAGCTGGGTGGGTCACCTGTTTAATTCAGGAATCCCTATACCAGGAAGAACAATGAACTTAACCTTTACTACGTGCACTCCACCCTAGGTGGAGCAGAATCCTGGCTAACTGGGAGAAGTTAACCTTGACCAAAGTCAAACTCTGACCAAGTGCAAGACTACCCCAATATGGCTCTGTACATGTCCTCCCTTTTTTTTTTTTTTTTTTTTTTTTTTTTTTAAAGCCAAACACTCCCTAGGTGGGGCCTGTAAGGCAGAAACAATTTCTCAAAACTTCCTCACTAGCTTCCCCTGAGGCAGCTCTAAGCTTTGCATTAACTCAAATGTAAATTTTTTTATCTGCCCTAGGATCCACCTTGAGTCCTTGGCAAGGACATTGTATGAGATTCCTCAAATGTAAATATCTTCTAATCTGAGCCTTTTATCTAAGACCAGACCCAAACCTACAAGGACAATTTAAGGATTAAACAAAAGAAACCTGTAATTTCATGGTCAAAGGAACCTACTTGATATCAAATACATTTCTACAGAGATATCCTTTTTAATCTTGGAGGGTTAAATTTTGCTCCTACCATTGTAGCCTATAAACTTGTGGAAAAGTGGCAATGGGCCCCTAAAACCCATAGCTGTATCACTCTCAAAATTATCTTAATTACAAAATGTTAACAATTACGAGCCTGCAAACTGAAAACTGTAGCCAATGACACACTGATTTTTATTGTAACTCAATGTTTTGTTGCAATATTAGAGCACAATTGTAATTTTGGAAGCAAATCTCAATTTTAAACAATCTATTTTCTTTAAAATTAATGGCAAACACATATTTACAGCACAAGGTTAGTATGCCAGTTCTTATGTTCAAGTGTATAACAGTGTAACTTATTAAAGAGACAATATTTTAGATCTTAATCTTCATTAAGTCTAATCTCCAGGCCAAGATTCACATGAAACACCATGTCAATTTAGGAGCGTCCCAAAGGCCTGTATTTCCTGGATTGCGTCATGTCACGTGGTGTTCAAAATGGCGACTACCCTAAACTACCAGCCTTAACCATCATGCCACGTGTTCAAAATGGCGACTACCCTAAACTACCAGCCTTAACCATCATGTCACGTGTTCAAAATGGCGACTACCCTAAACTACCAGCCTTAACCATCATGCCACGTGTTCAAAATGGCGACTACCCTAAACTACCAGCCTTAACCTGACTTTTGTTAATAACATTATACCTTTTAAATCATGTGCAGTGACTTAAGCCAATACTCTATAGTCAAGACATGCAAAATATACCTTTAAATCCAATTATAAACAAGAACAAAGCATGAGTGGCGTTAGGCCACGTGTAGTTAGTTAAGATAGCTCTAACACTGAATCACCAGTTTTAAACTAACCTTTTCTTAATAACACTATACCTTTTACATAATAACCAATTAATTTATAACTCTTTAGTCAAGAAATGTAAAGCCTTATATCATTAAAACCAATTAAAAACAAGTATAAAGCGACTACATGAATTTCACAAGCCAAACCAAAGTCTTCCCAAATCTCGAGGTTTCTGGGCTTTTAAGAGCGGCTTTTTCCCCAGCCACGCTTGCCTCTTGAGTGAGCTGCGCTGTCGCGGCGTGGCTTTGAATCAATCCCCACACAAACTGTGGCTAGCTCAAGAGGTTACCAGCAGATGTAATCTTTACCAATTTTTTCTTTTTAACATGAAACAGTCATTCACACAAAGACACAGAGAGGACATAAACATACACATAGACAGACGGTGCACCGGGACAAACACGGAAAGATACACAGAAAGTTAAGCGTGCTTGTTAAGCAATTGCATCCATTTTCCTCTTTAAACAGCTCTTAGAAGCTGTGGACATATGCCTATTTTTAAAAACCCCTTTCTTTTCGCCGAAATCAGCTCTTACGAGCTTTGGGCAAATGCCTACCAAATTCCTTCCCCATATTTCCCTATCTTATCAACCCAAGCAGTCCTGCGCTGGGTCCACGCAGTATGCTTGAAAAACTGTATCCATTCCTGCACTCACAACCATAGACACGAATTCACTAGCGCTAGTTTTGCCCTCTATGTTGCTTACCGTGCGGACACCATTAATTTTCACCTTTTTCACGAAGCTTCGCTGGATAGGGCTACCTCAAGAAATTCTCTCGTGCCAGGTCGTCCCACGTTCAGCGCCACTATGTAGCCGCCAGCAGCTACATGTAAACTGGGTTACCTGTTGAGAGAATTTTGGGGTCATAGGGAAGAGCGGCGAAAAGTAAGTACGGCTAAGTCAATGTTCACTGATCAAAGCCCTAAACTTTAATGGCGCCGGACCTTTTAACAGTTCGGGCAAACCCTTCCCCCCAGACTCCAGGCTGAGTTCCGGTGGAAGTTGTCTAGCTTCTCTTGGAGGTCTTCGTCTTGACTGCTCCGGCAGCTGGGTGGGTCACCTGTTTAATTCAGGAATCCCTATACCAGGAAGAACAATGAACTTAACCTTTACTACGTGCACTCCACCCTAGGTGGAGCAGAATCCTGGCTAACTGGGAGAAGTTAACCTTGACCAAAGTCAAACTCTGACCAAGTGCAAGACTACCCCAATATGGCTCTGTACAATATTTTCTTCCTTTATAATATTAATTTAAATATTTATGAATTTTAAAAATTCCATTCCTTCACATTATTTGGTTGCATGTTGATGACCTTGCATTTGTCAGGGATCCTTGACTGCTGTGCAGCATGGACTCCATTATTGCTTTTGTACCTAATATAGCAATGGGTGCTACTAATCTAACCTCTACTCTATGGTCGTGTGGAACTGAAGAACCTGCTAAGTTGCTCATCCCCTTTCAGCCTCATGGCTGAACTGGCAATCAGCAATTTTCATTTCCTATAGTATTAGGTTCTGGGTTTTTTTGGTGATGTGTCTAATGTTTCAATTAGTTTGTAGTGTTTTGATTTCAGGGGAGGAGTAGCACTCACTAATCTTACAAGAGTGTTGTGAAAATTAATTAGTTAATATTCACAAATACTTTGAAGATTAAAATACCCAGTGTAAATGCTCATTATTCTTTTATTCACACCAGGAGCCTAGCTGGGCAGGTGAATATGATTCCAAGAGATGAAAGGATTATGTAACATAGAAAATTGTGGGTTAGTGCTGTCAGGGTTGGCAAACAGGTTCTTCAGGATCACAATTGTGGGAATTATTCTCAGCAGAGCACTCAATGTTCCCAGGCCTGGGATTAAGTTGTCTTCTACAACCAGGTTTGATTTCCAAAGTATTGGAGAGATGAATGTCATTTAATAGCACTGAATATGGTGATAAGGTTGACTAATTCTCAGGTAGAGATTAAAGTAAGGAGAAGAGATGCTTCTAGGACTCTGAGAAGCTAATGCTGCTGAAGACCATTCTCCCAGCATTCCTGGATGATAGGTCGTGATGGTGGTGGTACTAATGATGGCGGTGGTGCCAATGCTGGTGGTAATGGTGATGATGGTGGTAGTGAGCACTAGCTGACTAGAATCATGCAAAGTCAGCCTCAACACACACTGCATAATTTCAGCCAAAATCAGGGCTATGATATACAACTTGAAGGCAATTGGAAGAAATTAACCAGGACAGGTATGTTAGAGAAGTAGAAAATAATGTAGCAATTTTCATCCAAGAAATCGTTACTAGGAATATTTACCTATTTATTCTAAGACAGTTAATACTTTTACAAACAAGGGATTATTGAAACTTGTTATGATTTAAACATAAAATATAAATACAAGGAAATGACATGTTTTAGATAATTTTTATTAGCAAGATATTTCCAAAGTAGATTAAGTTGAAGAAAATTGACAATTGAAGTGTATTTGCTCCCTATTTTCTTGTTTATCTGCCTTTAATGGTACTGTTATTATAATGAAAATGATTATTTATAAAAAAAGAAAACACATATTCCTATCAATGTTCAAAGGGAAGAATATATGCAAAATAATAAGTCTTGAGATGTATAGAAAACCTTTTTAAAAATGTCCAAAATACATAATTGTAAGATAGTTCCTTTATCTCATAGTTTATAATGCCTCTTAGCCTCATTCAACCTCAGAAATCCTTTGGCCACATAGTTTCTTCCTACTGGCCTCTGTGGGTGGCTCTTCTTGGCTCTACATCAAATCCCAATAGAGTCTTGACACACTGAGGATGTACGTCACACTCACTGGAAACACAAACCAGCCTATCAGTTAGTTAACCTATCCTCAGGTTAGTGTTCTGAGAATACAACCTTTGACCAGAGAAAACTAAGAGCCACTGCCTATGCTCTTTCCCCTTCTTCTGGCTGCACCATCCTGATGTGCATGTGACTCCCAGAAGATTCCAGGGGAAGAGCAATCCACTCTCTCGGCTCCCCTAAATCCACTCTCTTCAGGTATAGAATTATAAGCTCTTTAGTTAGGATAGGTGGTAGAGTACTTTATCTAATTGACATACATGATGGACAGGATGCTAATTGTATATCATACTTTGTAATTTACATAATTGTTATGGTTATGCTCAATTTATGTCTGAGAGAAGAGCCTCCCCCTTTTAATTTGGACAGAAAAGGTGAGATGTTGGGGGATTGCTTCTAATGCTTTGAATTAATCTGCCCCCCCCCCAATCGGTAATCTGTGTATCTGAACACTGAAGGTCCTTGTCCCCACTTGGTTTTTGATGGATCAATAAAGAGCCAATAGCCAATAGCTGGGCTGTTAGACTGAGTCAGGACCTTTAGGATTTGTTTGGGATAGGGACTAGAAGAGAGGAAGAAGGGAGAATCGCCGTTATTTGGAGGGAGATGGATCAGATTTAGAGCTGCAGAAGGAAAATCATCCACAAGGTAAGGAGAAGGGATATGGCCCCCGAAAGGGCTGCCCAGAAGCATCTTAGGCAGCAAAGACTTGGAGACTGGTCAGAAGGAGCTAGGGCAGCAAAATATAAAATATAGAATTAGAAAGCGTTAAACCAGGAGTATCAAAGGCAAATGTGTGTTAGCCATGGGGATGATTAGAACTCCCCAGCCTTTGAGCTAGTCAAGGCATATTAAAAGTAACTGGAGTGTGTGTGTGTGTGTTTCTGTGTGTGTGTGTGTGTCTGAGTGAATTTCATTCACCAATCCAGATACCTCTTGGGTGGCACTCTTGTGCAGCCCATTGGAAACATAAAGTGATTTAACTATTTACTGAAACAGATATAGACCTGTTTGAAGTAGTTCCTTGGGGTGATTCTAATCTCTGTTTCTCAGGATACCAGCAGTATAGTTCTGTAGTGTCAGGAGGGCAAACACAAATTGGTAGTAGTGGCACAATTCAGCAGAAATGATCAAACCTCAGCATCTGTAGGAGAAACCAGGACTGACTGAGAAGCCATGTTTCTCTCAACTAAGTGAAATCAGCATTATAAAGCTAGCTATGCAAACAAGTTGTCACTGTCCATTGAGTCCTCATTATACTTTCTCCAAACATCATGTGTCCTTCCATAGGTCTTTGCCTTAGCACCATACCGCATGAGTGTATCTTAGCAAAATGCCACGTGAGTATCACCTGACATCCAGAAACTTCCACTACAGAAGGCTGTTCAATTGCAGTGTCTGGAAAGCAACATCTAGCTACCTCTTCCCCTGGTGAGAGCTGTTCTTGTTTAGCTTCTGAGGAGATTGGCCTCTCAGGGGTCTAAGGAGTCCTGCTGAATTAAGATGCAGAAGAGTCATATTTGTTCTCTCTCTCTCTCTCTCTCTCTCTGTGTGTGTGTGTGTGTGTGTGTGTGTAGGTCAGAGGACAACTGGTGGGCAATAGTTCTCTTTCTATGGAGTACCGAGGCTCGAACTCCACCATCAGGCTTGGTGGCAAGTCCTTTATTCAGCTGTTTCTCAGTTCCCTTACACCCTCGTACATGTTCTTGATGAGAAATCACATTAATTGGCTAAAACGTAAAACCTTCAGTGTTTATAAGGAGGATCTTAGAAGACTTTGCATCTGTTACATGACAAGCTAGTTCCCCAGTGGAGATGATCTGACACTGAAGAATTTTAATTCAGAGGAATTGTCTATCACTCATACATAAGTAAAATTAAACAATGAAATTTGCCAGCCTAGTTAGGGTGGCATTCCTTTCCACAAGGAAAAAACGGAAGAAAATTTGAATGTTAGACAATGGAACATAGTGAAACATTCATGAAAATTAAAGTTGTTTTTTTTGTTGTTGTTGCTGAGCTAATGAGAAAGAATACAAGCAAAACAAAGATTCAAATAATTATTTTTCTTTATGTATATTGGTATTTTGCATCTATCTCCATGTACAAGTTGCATGACTGGTACTGTTGCATGCTTGGTGGGATTTGAACATGTACCAGTGCTCTTAATCAGTGAGTCATCTCCTAAGTCTCACTCATTTTGTTTTTCCCAGTAAGAACTACCAAGGCACGGAGCAAGCAAGTTTTCAGTTGAGTAGATTTTGTTCTCAGGTAAGCTGGGTCACAGCCTCCTGGTTTAAATTGAGAGTCTCCTGGAGAGATTTCTCAATTGAGTGGAATGGAATAGCATGCTTATAATTACAGGTGCTTGCAATTTCAACAATTAGAATCCCTTTCTTTCTTCAAATAAAAGCTTTGGGGCCTTTTTATGAGTTACTTATTAGCATGCAAATACTCAAGGGAGGCAAAACAGCATGGATTCTTTTCAGATAATATGGTGAGGAAGATTCAATTTAATTTAGTTCATTTTAGTTCATTTGGCTTCAACTGCATTTATCTGGTGCCCTACTAAGTGCAAAGCTTTTTGCTACCTCTTCCCCATGGGGAGAGAAGATGAACCAGGTAAGTTTCAGGGTTTTTCAAACTTCTCATGGGGAGAGATAGTAAATATTTGGGGCTTTGTAGGCTACGTGGACACTGGTGCAAAACTTAAATCTAGCTGTAATCGGAAAGCAACATGTATATCATGGTTGTGTTCCAATAAAACTTGATCAATCAGACTGTGATTACATGCTGAGCCCTAGTAAGCTACAGGTTTTAACAAAACAAGGATTTACTTGATATTCTTTAAGAAAATATGTAGAATTTGAAGGTCGCTAGTCTTAATTAGAAGTCACTAGAATTTTGTAGAAAACTTTAAGTAATAAGTCTGTCTGGGTTGCCTACACAGGACTAAGGATTCTCCTAGAACTGCTCTGGGGTATGATATAGTACCAAGGTCCTTTATAGCTCCCCAGATAGTACTAATACTTAACAAAGTACAGAGGTACTGATGTGTGGCCATATGGGGGAAATACTCTTAGATGTATGGCATCCCCTTAGTCAATGTAGGGCTGGCAAGATGAGGAGTTAGAAGAGTGGCTCAGTGAATAAAATGCTTGATACCCAGGCAAGAGAAATGAGACTTTGGATACCCAGCACTTCCACTAGAAAAATGTTTTCTTAGCATGCCCAAGGCCCTGGGGCTTCATACCCAGAACCACTAAATGAATGAATGAATGAATGAATGAGCAGATGGCTGAATGAATAAATAGCAGGTAGAGCCGGCCGGTGATGGCACACGCCTGTAATCCCAGCACTCTGGGAGGCAGAGGCAGGGGGATTTCTGAGTTCGAGGCCAGTCTGGTCTATAGAGTGAGCTCCAGGACAGCCAGGGCTACACAGAGAAACCCTGTCTCAAAAAATCCGAATCTAAAAAACCTAAATAAATAAATAAATAAATAAATAAATAAATAAATAGCAGATGGGTTTGATGGTCTACTTATATATAATTCCAGAGCTTGGGAGGCAGACACAGGGCAAACCTAGGGCAAATGGCCAGGTAAACTAGCCAAGTACCAAGATTCAAGGTACAGAGAGAGCCTACCTCTGTGAATATATTGGAGGATGATTGAGAAAAATATCTAATGTCAACCTCTGGTTTTTACCTGTATATCTACACATATAGACATGCAAGCACACAGGTATATACCATTCACACATACACATGCAAAAACAAAGTAGGAAATTTTATTTACAAAAAGCTAAGTTACTAATTATAAACTTGATCCTGCTTAAGTCTGAAAACTATTGTGGCTCCTGTCCCTGGAGTGGTCAGACTTCTAATGTCTGTTTTCTGATATGACTTGGCTGAGCTTTCAAATATGGCCATAGCAACATATCACAAACTGTGTGACCTTCAGCAAGAGAAGAAGCAGATTTCATTCTCTAGGCTAAAAAGAAGCTTTAAGTCAGTAGCGTCCCCCCCCCATCTCTTTAAAGGTTCCAGGGAAGAATCAATTCCATTCTTTGTTCCTGCCTGCTGAAGGATATGAGGGATACTGGCTTCCCTTGGTGTTTCTGCCTTGAGATTATATTATTTTAATCTTTCTTTCTGCCATTACATGCAATTCTCTCTCTCTCTCTCTCTCTCTCTCTCTCTCTCTCTCTTTGAGGGTGAAGAATATGTATGTATGTCTTCTTTTCTAAAAAGAGATCAGTAATATTGTATTATAAATTCACCCTACTCTAATGAGACTTCCTTTTGATTTATTTCTTCAAAGAACTCTTCAAATTACATTCACCAGTGCCCAACTCTAGAGATTGAACCAATTTTTATGGGGAACACATTTCAACCATAAATACCTCATGAGGTTCTCCCACTGTATATGAAGAACAGAATTAGCATGGAGTAGAATGAGAACTCAATCTAGAGGCAGATCATGGCCTCATCTGTGAAATGGGACTGAAATTGGAAAGTATGTTTGGCAGTCATGGGAAAAAGCCTTTGAAACAGAAGAATCTTTTTAAAATGAAGTGGAAAGAGCAAAGGATATCCAAACAAAATGCTTTTAAAGTGTCACTATTGTTAATGAGCAATCTAGATTTAATTTAGAGACAACCCCATAGATACATTTGAAGTACACACAATGTAGTGAAATTCTAGTATAGGGGCCTGGGTTCTTGCTGTCTCCCTCTCCCAGTCTCCCTCCCTATTCCCTTTCTCCTCCTCCCTCCCTTTCTCCCTACTCACTCTCTCTCAGACAGTGTATCACTACATATCCTAGCCTCGACTGGTCTAGGTTGACCCACTCAATGTGTGCGCCACGCTGGCCTTGAACTTACAGTGCCTCCCCAGTGCTATGGTGAAAGGTGTGTGCCACCATTCTTAGTTGCACTTGTATTTAGTCATGAACTGACAGCATCGTGGGTGTATACAAACCACCTCAGGAAAAGAATTTTGTATGGGACAAATGTCCCTTTAGTTTCTAATAAGGTATAAACAATTTGTTTTCAGTTTGCAATATGCTATAGAGGGATAGCTCCTCCGGCCAAGTTGTCTACCTCCTTCCAGTTTTCTACCTAATCACAAGCCACAAGCTACTTCAAGTGCAGAGCGTGCCTAGTCTCCGGAGGGAAATGTCTCAGAACAATGGCTTGGGTTGGGTGAGCCGTTGGGTCCTCTGTATAAAGTGGCTATAAGGTGATACCTCTGCACCAGAGATGGTTGGCAGGAGTTTGCTGAACCAATATCTAAAGACTGTAGCCAAAGACTGATGGTCAAAAAGGCGAAGAAAGTATGAGGAGGCAGGCTTGGCATTTTAATTCTCTACAATTGTAAAGTGACTTTAGGACAGGACTTTCCCCCCAGGGAGATGAAAGAGGGGAAAGAAACCCTGTGAAGATTCTAAAATGACACTGCAAGGAGTCCAGGATGGAAGAAAATAAGATGCAACCAAGACATCACAAAGCCCTGTCTACTATGTGTCATAGTCTCAAGCAGAAAACCTGTCCTAGATGACTAACATTCAGGGTCAGTGTCAGCTGGCTCTGCTCTAGCAAAGAGACCTTCTAGAGCATAGGGTGGCAGGTGGCCAGTGCTGTTAAGGAGGCCTCTGGTCGCTGAGAGCTCAGTTTCATTTAAGAAGAGTTTCTAAGTAGCATATGAACTTCTCTTTAGTGGGAGAACAGCAACAAAGCCAGGGCAGGTAGGCTATCGACTCTTCCTCTACAGAGAATTTGAGATTAGTTCAAGATCATGCTGGACTTTTCAAGGACAGAAAAAAAATCTGTTAATTCATTTTCACTTGCTTTTTCCCCCTCTCCCAACTCTTTGGAATGCTGTCATCTTTGTCCCCTTGTTGTGTTGTCCCAATTATACATCCTTTAAGCAGGTGATGCAGGGAAATTGAGGAATCATAGGTCATGAAAGTGAGCCCCTATGCCCAGTGAGATGATAACAAGTTGTTTAGTATAAACATGTCTGTTGCTTTTGTTGTCTTAGGGTTACTATTGTAATAAAATGCCATAGCCAAAACAACTCAGGGAGGAAAGGATTTCTTTGGCTTCCTCTTACACATTACAGTTCATGTCAAAAAAAGGCAGGACAGAAACTCCAAGCACATCAGGAACCTAGTGGCAGAAACTGATGGAGAGAGGAAGGGTGCTGCTTACTAGCTTGCTCCCCCTGGTTTGCTCAGCCTGCTTTCTTATAGAACCTAGGACCACTTGTCCAGGGATGGTTCTATCCACATAGGCCTGCGTCCTCCTGTATTAATAACTAATTTATAAATACCCTCTAGCGTTGCCTATAGCCTAATCTTATGGAGGCATTTTCTCAATTGAGGTTCTTTTTCCTCCAGTGACTCTGGCTTGTGTTAATTTGGCATTAAGAAGCCAACTGTCAATTTAACACATTTAGGAAGAGAAAGTCTTAGTTGAAGAACTGTCTTAATCAGATTGGGCAGTTCTGTGGCCTGTCTTTGAGGCATTTCAAATGTTAATTAATTCATTAGTTGATGAAGAAGGGCCCACCCAGCCCAACTGGTGAGGTACCATCCCTAGGCAAGCGATCCGGGGATGCACAAGACAGGTAGTTGAAAATACCAGAGGAGCATGCCAGCAAGCAACATTTCTATGGGGTCTCTGAGTTCTTGCCTCTGAGGTTCCTCCCTTGATACAGTGAGGACTGTCACCTGTAAACCCCTTCCTCTCCAAGTTATTGTTAGTCATGGTGTTTATCACAACGACAGAAAAATCAAACTACAACAGCCTGAATCTGCATGCATACATCCATGCATATGTGTGTATTTGAGGAGGTGCTGAGTGAATTTCGAAGCCTGTTATTAGGCAGAATGAGTCAGGATTTGGGATTCTCACACAGACACAAATAAGGAGGGGAATCTGGGTTGTGAGGTAGGATCATGCCAACCTCTCTCCTCCCTTCTCCTCATCCTATTCTTTCTTGTGAGTTCAACTAGGAGTATATTAATTGCAGGGCAATTAAAATGCCCCATGTGAAAGGGTGAAATTAAAGGGTCTGTTTCAAAGCAAAGGTGAGCTGTCAGGCCTGAGGCAATCAGTAAAAAATAGAGGTCAAACTGTTGCCAAGCAATGATGCTTAGTAATTCTCATTTCTTTCTGTCCTAAAGTTTGGATTCCCACCAGTCTATGAGGGCAGGAGATGTCAACAAAGGAAGACTTCTGTTTTATTTGCTTTTGTTTGGGATTCTCTTATTAACAGCTTTGGGTTTGAAAAGAGACATGTTATCAGTGAGAAGGTCCTGGAGTAAAATAGTGATTCTGAACTGAATGATATTCAGTGAAGTGGAAATCAAATCAGAGCTCAGAGTCAAATGCGGAATGGACATCAGTTCTAAGAGGCAGGGTCTGAGGTCAGTAGGGGTAAGATCCTGGGATAGGACCAGCGGTCTTCAGTGGACTCCGGAAAAACTACTGGTGTGATTAGCACTTGTGACTCAACTCATGAAATATTACTACTGACAGTGCCAACATCTGTGCCCCAATCATATAAAGATTGCCCAGGAGTATAACAGGGATCTAGGAGCCCAAGAAAGAATGCAAAAAAGTTGAGGCTGGGGAGAGATAGAGATAGAGATGGAGATAGAGATAGAGATAGAGAGATAGATAGATAGATAGATAGATAGATAGAGAGAGAGAGAGAGAGAGAGAATATTTCACTCTCAGGGGGATACAAAGCATTGAGGTTGTTGCACATAATTCCACTCTAGAGGAGAAAAAAATGAAACTCCAACACTACTGTAACTTCATCCCTCTTGACTATAGTGAATACTTCCACTGAATGAATAGAGCTTTAAAAAAATTCAACCAATAAACTCATTCCAGATATGCAAGTACCAACATAAAAACACAATAAATATCAGGGGAAAAACTCAAGGCAACATGACTCCTCTAAAAATTACTAATCTCACAGTAACAGTTTCAAATGAGAGCAAATTTGATACAGAGAATGCAAACCATGAGTTTAAGTATGACAAAGCAAAATGGGAGAAATGATCTTGTCAATGTGTTCCAAAAGGCGAAAACACACACATGAATAAATAAGAGAGTGGAAACAGGATATGAAAGTAGGATTCAATAAAGACAGAGAAACAAATGAAAAAACCAAACAAATACTGAAAACAAAATACTTATGAGTCAAAGGAAACGCTGAAAAGAAATCTTCAACAGAACACATCCTGGAAGGAGAGAATCGGGGTTTAAAGATAGAGAAGGATCTAAACTTTCAGTGACAAAGATAAAAATTAAGAATAAAGTACAAACAGAGGATTTAAAATCTAAGGAGCTCAATGAAGAGACCAAATCAATAAATCAGGAGCCCGGAAAAATTTCATGCTAAAGGCACATAAAACACTTCTAATGAATTCTATCTTAAGTTTTCTCAAATCAGAGGAAACAAATGCCCATCCTAATACAAGAGTCATCTACAACACCACTCAAAGAAGACCAGAAAACAACAACAACCCTCCAAACAAACCTCTCTATGTAATATTATAGTTAAGCTATATAGAATGAAGAACACATACAGAAGGATATGAGAGAGATATAGGATGTTACATATAAAGACAAATCCACAAGAATCATACCAAATTTCTAAACAGAAAGTTTAAAAACCTAGAGGGCTTGGAAGTCTAGATTTCAAATTCTGAAAGAGCACAGCTGCCAAACCAGAATACTATACCTAGCAAAACTACCTGTCAAAAGCAAAGCAAGAACTAATCTCCATAAAAAAACAGGCTGAAGAAATTAATGAACTCTAAATCATGTCCACAGAAAATACTTGAAGGAGTCCTTTGAAAAGAAGCCAAACAGTAAGCAAAGGAAGACTAGGAAAATATTAAATATACAAAATCAATTAAACATAAGAATTAATAAACAATTATCAGTAATAACTCCAAATATGAATGATATCAATTTTACAATCAAAAGACATAGAATACCATATTAAATTAAAAACAAAAAAACAAAACCCCCAGGTTCTATCTAGTTATTGCCTTCAAAGAATTTCTTTTACCATCAAAGACAAACCTAAGAAACAAGCATATATTATTGTAATACCTCACAGAATATCTTCAAACCAAAATTATTCAAAAGATAAAAATGATCACTTCATAATGGAATAGTTTATTAGAAGAACATAATTCTAAATATGTACACTCTAAATATGGGAAAATCCAATTTAATAAATACTATACAGATTAACCCCATTTGTCAATTCTTGCTCTTAGAGCATACGCTATTGGTGTTCTGTTCAGAAACTTTCTCCCTGTACCGATGTCCTCAAGGGTCTTCCCCAGTTTCTTTTCTATTAGCTTCAGAGTGTCTGGCTTTATGTGGAGGTCCTTGATCCATTTGGATTTGAGCTTAGTACAAGGAGACAAGGATGGATCAATTCGCATTCTTCTGCATGCTGACCTCCAGTTGAACCAGCACCATTTGTTGAAAAGGCTATCTTTTTTCCATTGGATGTTTTCAGCCTCTTTGTCGAGGATCAAGTGGCCATAGGTGTGTGGGTTCATTTCTGGATCTTCAATCCTGTTCCATTGATCCTCCTGCCTGTCACTGTACCAATACCATGCAGTTTTTAACACTATTGCTCTGTAGTATTGCCTGAGGTCAGGGATACTGATTCCCCCAGAATTTCTTTTGTTGCTGAGAATAGTTTTAGCTATCCTGGGTTTTTTGCTGTTCCAGATGAATTTGATAATTGCTCTTTCTAACTCTGTGAAGAATTGAGTTGGGATTTTGATGGGTATTGCATTGAATCTGTATAGTGCTTTAGGCAAAATGGCCATTTTAACTATATTGATTCTACCGATCCATGAGCATGGGAGGTTTTCCCATTTTTTGAGGTCTTCTTCCATTTCCTTCTTCAGAGTCTTGAAGTTCTTGTCATACAGATCTTTCGCATGTTTGGTAAGAGTCACCCCAAGATACTTTATACTGTTTGTGGCTATTGTGAAGGGGGTCATTTCCCTAATTTCTTTCTCAGCCTGCTTATCCTTTGAGTATAGGAAGGCTACTGATTTGCTTGATTTGATTTTATAACCTGCCACTTTGCTGAAGTTGTTTATCAGCTGTAGGAGCTCTCTAGTGGAGTTCTTTGGGTCACTTAACACAATACTAGTGTGTGATTTACTTACTACTCCTCTCTTACTAATAGATATGCCATTTTTCAAAAAATACTCATCAAACTTGAATGGTGTCATAGATCAAAGAAGCTAAGTGGCATATAGGGAATATTCCATCCACGTACTACAAAATACATGTAACCCACTGTTTTCAGCAACCCATGAAGTACATCATAAACTAGGACACAAACAAGTTTTTTAGAGAAAAGGGTATAGGAATATTGAACAATGTCTACTATAGTTTTTATTGCCATGGAATAAATATAGAAATGAACAGCAAGGGAAGCTATAGAAAACCCACCAACTCATGGAGACTAAGCAGCAGCAATATCATTCGATGATGAGCAACTCAAGCAATCAAGAAGGAAATAAAACAAAATGCTGGAAGTGAATGAGAATGCAAACATAAACATTGCACTGAAAGCAGCTCTAACAGGGATGCTTATAGCTCTGAGTACATACATCATACACTCAGAGAAACTCAGACACCCAAGGAAACTGGTGCCCACTTAGGGCCTTAGAGAATAAAGAATAAGCCAAATCCAAAACCAGCAGCTAGAAATCCTTAAGGCCAGGGCAGAAATTGATATAAGTAAACAACACAAGGAAGGCTATGTATTAGAGACAGTATGACATTATGGTGAATGGGGGAGTGTTCCACATCTTTCTGCTGAGATTAGTATAAGTGTCTACTCTATCTACTCTTTCAATGCAGTGTTTGAAGTCTTAGCTAGAGCAATATGACAAGAGAAGAAAATAAATTGGATACAGCAGCAAAGCAAGAACTAAAGGGCACTTATTTTCAGATGATATGAAAGACCTTTACGACTCCACTAGAAAATGCTTAGATTTAATATACTCCTTTAGTAAAGTGTCTGGATACAAAATAAACCCACAAAGCCCAGCAGTTTTGTTATATACTAATAACCAAATGTTTGAAAGTAAATCTCAATCCCATTTACCCTCAAAAGACAGTAAGATAAATTAAACCCACAATATAACTTTGAAATGAATCTTACACGAATCACGCATGAAAGTCCTTTATAATAAAACTGTAAACCACTGAAAAGGGAAATTCAGGAATGTACCAGAAGACACAGTAATTTTAATACTTATAGATTAGAAGCAATGGGATTGTAAAATTGCTATACTACTAAAAATCTACCAAAATTCAATGCAAAAGTCTAGTGCCATTCTTCACAGAAAAAGGAAAAAAGCTTTAAATTCATGTAGAAGTATGAAATACTCTGAATAGCAAAAGGAATCCTGGGAAAAAATAAATGCGCTGGAGGTTTTGCCATGCTTATCTCCAAGTTACTACAGAGTCACTGTAAGGAAAAAAAAGTGTGATATTGGAACAAAAACAGAACCCAGATCAGAAGACTAGAGTACAGGGCTCAGTGGACTGTGACCTGGGATATGTAAGCCAAAAATATCCTTTCCTTCTGAAGTTGCTTTTGATCATGTTCTTTATCACAGCAATAGAAACCAAACTAAGATGGTGGATACTCGGCTATATTTTATTTCAGATTCATTGTTGGGATGTGTTACAGTTCAGACCATTCTCCTTTCCAAGTCTCCAACTTAGGGGCTACTTTTCTAATACAAGAGTATGGAGGCATAAGGTTCCTGTGTTTCCAAATCCCTGTTTGTAAGGTCACCTTGAACTGATGATACATGCCATCTCAAAAGTTTGAATTCAGAAGCACTGTGTGGCTTATACTAAAGGATTGCCTTTTTCCTTTGCCTGCCCTAGGCAGAGGGTTACCTGACGTCCAGGACCAAGTAAGAACACTGGACACAGGGTTTCTAAAGAGCTTTCCTGGTAGATAGCCCTTCATAGTGTTGTCGGGGCTCCCAGTGTTAGAGGAGCAGGTTCTTGTGACTTCATAGATGTTTTGACCTGGTATCTGCTGTCTGTACCCTTTTTATCTTCTCCTCCTCCTCCTCCTCCTCCTCCTCCTCCTCCTCCTCCTCCTCCTCCTCCTCCTCCTCCTCCTCTTCCTCCTCCTCCTCCTCCTTCTCCTCCTCCTTCATTCTTTTGATGGAAGAAACCATAGTCACAACTCTAAGTGTCCTGTGAATTCTAACAAGTTTTCAGATCACATCAAATTAGGGGTTCCTGGGGATATCTGACACTATATGAATGAGGAAAAACCGAGAGCTTCAATTTAGCCAGGAAAATGAGGAGATCTTGAAGTGGTCCTCATGTAGATGATACACATTTCCCTCTAACAGCTGTAGTGAGTGGGGCCATAGGCCTTTGAAAGTAACAAGGGAGAAAGATTAGGTTGCAATTGTCTGAGCTTTCTGATTACCACTGAAAATGAGAGTCAGCCCTTCCGGCCTCCTTTAAAGAAACAGAAGGTGAATGCCGTGGGAATGCAAGATTTAAGACACAATTTAAAGGAGGTAGCTATGTACACTGGAAACATTAGAGCCTGAAGTTTTCTGAGCTGCCCAGTGACAGGTGTGTAAGGGTGACAAGTGACTCTGTTGTCAGTCCTGTCCTTGTTCTTCATTTTCATTTCCCAGTCTGAATTAATATACCAGTGGAATTTCCTCCAGTTTTTCCTTGTGCACGTAATACCAATCTCCTACAAAAGCTCCCCTGACCTTCAGTACTGGTTCTCTCTAGGCTGCCCACCAATGGAATTGAATCCACTTCCATGGTGCTCCAGCTATGTGATCCTCTTGCTACATAGTCACTGTCTTCTAGGTCCTAAGACTATAGTAAAATTTGTCTTCTAGAACCTTCACCATGGCCCCTCCATGCTGTCTTTGCCTGGCCATCATGTAAAGGAATGTTAAACAGTATCAATGGTGACTTTGATTATTTCCATGTCGAATTCCAACATAAGAAAAGTACTCCAGAAGTCCTGAGTTGGACCTAATTCCAAATGCTGGACAAAACACCAAGAAAAGTCCAAGGGAGCTATGGCTATTTTATCTGTGTTTTCTACCTAAAGAATGCACTGTGACTGGGTTAAACATTAGGAATTAATTTTCTCACAGCTCTTTAGTCTGAAGTTAAAGCTAAAGCATCTTTCTCTGGCTGGAGGTCATAGAACTTCCTATGCCTTGGGTGATATTTCTCCTGTGTATTCTTGGGTTAGGTGTGGGGATATCTGTGATGTCTCTTCCTCTGTTTGTAAGAACACTAGTTCTGTTGCACTGAGATCTGTTCTGAAAGGTTGTATTTCCAACACAGTAACATAGCAGACTGTGTGAGTACTAAAGCATCAGCATCTGAATTTAGGAAATAGTATTGCCCACCTTGGAGAAGTCCAACCACCATGGTTTTGGTTTATTTCCTATAATGATGGCAATACAGCTGTGTGCAGCAGCACGCTGTCAGCAAACATCATGCTCTGAGCCTGCTATGCTTTTCTCCTTGCAAAAGCCCCCTGAAACTTCTGCCATATATATTATATGTGTGTAATACGTGTGTACAAATGTGGATGTACATGTGTGCATGTGTGTATTTCCAAGAGTGTGTATGAGTGTCTATACTTGTATGTGCATATATGAGTATATACATGTCTGTGCATGTGCACATGAGTGTATATATGTTTATGTACATGTGTATGTGCATATGTATGTGTATGTTCCTGTGTTTGCAAGTGTGTATATGTGCATGTGTGTATACATGTGCATGTATGTATGTGTGCATGTGTGTGTGCATATGCACATGTGTATGTGCAGGTGGGTGTATATGAGTGTTCACCTTCCACTGTTATGTCCATAACATGCTTCTTCTTAATGTTTTTTCTTTCTGAAGCTTTTTAAACCCTGTACTCACGGGGTTTGTCACCATGTCATACATAGCCTTCCTTTTTTTCCCCCCCCTTCCCCAACTACTTTTTAAAAACTTTAATTAAGAAAACATAAAAAAATGAGAAAAAAATATCAAAGGTTGATTTTTTTCCACCTTATCATACTATATTCAATTTTCCCATTTATATCCCCTCCTAAGATTTGTTTTTAGGCAAGTCCTGGACATAAAGAATTTTTTAACATAAAGCTATCATAATTTTTCTTAAATATAATGACTTACAAAATTACAGCCACAGTTCCATTACCACACCTAACATGATTAACAGCAATCACTTACTATCATTCAACATCCAGAGAGTTCTTAAAACTTGATAGTCTCATAAATCCTTTGATGTGGCTAGTGTGTTCACATCATGGTCCTAATAAAACCAGAACACGGGCGGGTTTAAAGTACAATTCTGGCATCTTTTGAACTATAGATGCTTCCTGTCTCTCATCATCTTTCTCATGATACTCACTTGTTGAAGCCCACAGTTTGTTTGTTAGAGTCTCTCAATTTGGGGTTCTGTTGATGGCATTCCCTGGTGTCAACCCTGGGAACTAGTAAAAAGATCTGGAAAGACTAGATTCAAGTTCATCCTCCTTCTTGCTTCAGTCTCAGACTATGAGGACAGCTGTTGGCCGTCCCTTTTGCTTGCTCTCAGGCTGTTGCCCCAAATGCCCCCACCTCTAGGCTTTAGTTCTTCTACCTGTGCTGTTTAGGAGCAGTCGCCTACCCTTGCATCTTACCAATCATTTCTGAGAGTGTGTTAACATGGTAGTGAGTGTTCCCAAAATGCTCTGATGGAAGAAAACTTAGCCTAGTCAAGGTGAGACTTCCAGGGGGCGTGTTCAACTCAATACTGAAAGACAGTTTCTTAACAGTGTAATGGTATTTTGCAGAGAAGGGGCAGGGAGTAAAAGACAGAGAGAAGGAGGGAAGAGAGAGAATGTTTTCTAACTGTAGTATACTGTGGAACTTCCCTGCTTAGGATGATATCTATCTATCTATCTATCTATCTATCTATCTATCTATCTATCTATCATCTATCATTTGTCTTTCTCTTCCTTCCTTTCTTTCTTTGTTTCTTTCTTTGTCTCTTTGTTTGTTTGTTTGTTTCTTTCTTTCTTTCTTTTATCTATTTATCATCTATCAAGAAATCCAAATTGGTTCTTAGAAATATGAAGGAATGCTTTACTAGCAGAGTGAAGAAACATTGACTCTTGGTAAATTTTCAAAAACCCAACAGGCTTCTATTCAACAGCATTTGAAATCTCCAGCTCTTACATTCCTTTAGCTTGCTTTCTTGTTGTTAGCTCTATTCCTTGAGTTAATATTTATTGAATATGCTGTGGGCTCTGGGTTTCAATGACAGATCTGCCATGCTTTTGATGTAGAGAAGGGGGAGGGCTGTGGGGAGTCATCAGTCACACAGACAGATCACAGTGGCCCTGTGCTTCACACACACCGGTGCTTGATGGAAAATACTATGGGAGCATGTGGGCAGTTTCATTCTCATTAACCACGTTGCTCATAAGTCGTTTGAGGTTCTTAGGACTTGAGGCAGTTTTTTCCTACTTTTCTTCCCCCTGTGCAGCATAAAATCATGCCAGAGAAAGTAAGCACCAACATGTCTCTCTGTGTTTAATGATAGAGAATCTAACCCCACACTTCACACACACACACACACACACACACACACACACACACACACACACACACACCCCAGATGATCTGCTGTCTTTCAGCCTGAAGGCTTTCTGTTGCTGTGTTCTAAGAAGCACACATTCTTGACTTTGTTTTCTGGTACATGTCCAACTAACTTTCTCATATTACTTTCTTCCTTCTGTAAGGGAAAAGCCCTGGGATGAAAACTCAGTGAATTTTATTGCAATTTGGAAGTACCAAGTATAGGAAGAACAAAATACCATGTGACCACTTGCCAGAATTTCCCTTGTGATAACCAAACCATACACCACCACACAAGGCCTCCTGTACATCTGGAGTGGATTCCTCTTGCAGTAGGGGGGTGTGCATAGTTTTTGTAAGCAAGGGAAGCTCCAGATTGGGAACAGAATAAGAAGTATTTAATCTCTTCAGGAAGAATTACTCACAGCTAAGAGAGTCTTCACTCCAGATGTGGTCACATAGGAAGTTCACAGATGGTCAACTAATCTGCTTTTTGGCTTCTCTGACTCCTGTTATCTATTTGGGGGGAGTTGTGTTGTTCTTTAGCCCTTGACAGTGTCATACTCTAAAGTTAGATCAGAGAATGTCCCTGTTCTGGTCTAAGAGCATGAGTGATTTTCGTTCCCAGTATGGAAAGCAATTTGTTATGCCAAATCCTAGAGGCAGAGCAGTGAATCTTACTCTAGATCACAGGGATTGTCTTAAATGGTCAGCAAGTAGAAGCAACCTGATCCTCGCCTTGCATAAAATAAACCTTCCTCTTTTGACAAAACCCAAAGAGTTCTGAATTTGTCTCCATGATTTACTTCACAAAACAAGTTACTGATATATTGTTATTTCTGGGAGAAAGAGAATATAGAATTTCCAGGATCCTTTTGTCTCATCCTTTGTAGCCTCCCGATTTGTCTCAGGTTACTCTTCTTTTTTTCTTTTTCTTTTTTTGAGACAGCTTTTCTCTGTGTAGCCTGGCTGGCCTGGAACTGACTCTAAACATGGGTGGTATGGAACTCAGAGATCCATCTGCCTCTGTCTCCAGAGCGATGGGATTAAATGCATATGCCGTCACAAGTCATCCAATTGATATGACAATACTCATCATTTCTTTTGGCCAAATATAGCATGTTGCCAGATAATATTTCACTGTAATGGCGTTTCATAATAAGCTTACAAGAAAAGGAGAGGGGGTGGCAATATCAGTATTAAACACAGGAGGAAAAATAGAGATCTCAATTCCATGCGAGCTCTGTAGATGTCACCTCTGGGGCCAAGAAGAACTAAAGTTTAACTTTTACCTCAGATTTCATCATCTCTTCTCAGCATACTTTGATGTGTTTGCTGGCTGAGCACTATTCAAACATGAGAAGCTCATACATGGTTTGTGAGGGACACTCGAGTGTACTTACCTAAAGGTAATGCAATAATTACTCAAAAGGACTGACCCAAATAGACACAGCCCTCTGCTGTATAAGAGCAGGTGAGAATATGGGCATTGAGCCTAGAATGTGTATCCTCCCAAGCAGATGGACAGGAATCGCTCTGGAGACTGGCCAGGAGGCCAGAAGGTTTCCCACAGGGGCAAGGGACTGCCAGGAGAAAGCCACAGTGATTCTATTTTAGGCTTAAAGTGCATTATGGCCACAGCAGGGGTGTGGAGTCCTGTATCTGATGCTGACACATAATCCCACACATGAGCTTCTAGTGCAGACAGATGATGTCTTCCTGTGAAGGGTGACTCCAAAGTTCCTAGTTTCGGTTTTCACTCAAACCTCACTGTAAACTCGTCAGCAGAGCCTGTGGGATGACAGAGACCTGCAGATCTTTGCTGGTGACAGTGGCTGGGTAATTAATTTGGGCATAAGTCATGCTTGAATTGTTCTGCCAGGACATGCTAAGATTTTTTTGCCCCTGACAGATTGTGGTAGAGAGACTGTTAATTTCCTCTCCAATGTGCTTCCCCAGTCATAGGACCATGGTTTTGCAGGAGGAATGGGGGACAACTACAACACCATTTCCTATACTTTTGCCAATTGCCTGTTAGGAGTGGCTTTGTAGGTATATGCAGGTCAAAAAAAAGGTTAGTAAAAATAAAAAGTGATGTATAAGACTTTTTTTTTTTTTTTTTAAAGAGAATTGACTTGATCTCCTTTTCTGTTGTATGGGATTTAGGTGTGATGTCTGGATTTTCGAAGCCAATTTGTGACCTTCATAGAAGGGTGATATTCTGGAATTGGGGTGGAGATGATAGGAAGAGACTGATGTCATCAAAAAACACAGTAGAGCTTACTGACAGTGCGGGGCAATTGACCGCTATACTTACTTTAACTGTGGGAGAAATAAACTGATATCTTACTTAAGCCCCTATTGTCTGGGTGCCTTGTTATTCTGCAGTTGAGACCTTGCCTTGAGTGTTAAATGGATAAATATCTGGAGGATAGAAGAGACCGACAAATGGGTGAAAATGCAGTTGAAGAATGCTTTTAAATGTATAAAAAAATAAATAACTTCATGTAGTCTAATAAAAATGTCATTGGGTGATATTTCACTCTGTGGTTCCCTTAATCTTTCTGTCCCACCCATTGGCCTCACCACCTAGGGAATACTATCTACAAAGAGACTAAGGCAAGAGGAATCCACAGTCATGTTCTCGGTTTCTGAAAGTGTATGTAACTCATACAAGCGTAGAAGAGACTCCATTTTTTTTTTAAGAATATGAGATTTATTACTGTGTTTTCATTGTCAAAATTTGCACTCTCATAATCTTGGTCTTTCTTTCTTGCCTCGTACAGGGCCTAAGGAGACTTGTTGGCTTCTTTAGCAACCTTAAAGCAGACTCCAGGAACATCACCTATAGCATGACCTTATTGAACAAATCCAGCAACCAGAACTTCATCGTTTTCTCTAGTGAAGTTTAAGCAGCCATCACTGGGCATAAACACTGTGACTGTCTTGCCTTTCTTAATGAATGGTCGTCATGTCTTATCTGACATACTTCCCGATAGCAAGTTTTGCTTCAACCTCTGCTTTTTCCAGAACAATTCCCATTTCATGAGGAGGAGGGCTTCTCTTCTTTTAAGTTTTACAGATCAGTTGTATTTGTCATGAAGATTCAACTTTGATTATGAAGAAGTACATGGCTTGGAAATGTCTGGAAGTGTGGAATGGGACAAGATTTTTCTTATGCTGCTCTGAATAGGATTCTGTATAAAACTTATGAACGATTTATTTCTATCATTTTCCTTTTAAAACCAAAAGAAGCCGAAGCACAAAGGAAGCACAATTTGTGATCAGTGGACGACTGTAGCATATCTCATGTTGTGTTCAATAGAAACTAGCCTCCCTTAAAACCATAAGTAAGGATGGCTTAGGGGAATTTCTTCCTAGCTCTTCTACCATGCTGTCATTGGGCTTGCTACCCATGGTCCTCTGACTCTCTGTATGATCCCTGAAAGGCCACAAGGCCTATATCAACCAAGAAGAAATTTTCTTGAGTTTTAAAAAGTTTGTTTTGCATTTACAGTGATTGAGCACTCTTATGTCAGGTAGTAGACCTGAGAACATGCTACATGCTGGTGGGCACAATTTTAGCTTTCAGGGAAAAGCCATTAGGTGGGAAATGAAGGGGTAGGGGAAAGGCAAGAACATCCAGATTTGGCTCCTGGTAACTCTAAATCTTATCCCACCACTTTCCTTAAGACTGGGATATGCTGGAAAACAAAGGTGATTTTTGGCATAAACTCTACATAACTAACTTAACTCAGAATATCAGTGAAGTCAGTCAGTGGAATAAAATCCTGACATATACATATATATATATATATATATATATATATATACTCACACACACAAACATATATATATGTTTGCTATGAAATCCTAGGTGTCCAAAGTATTCCTTATTAAGAGATATAATACAGGTCTTCCTTTTACTTGAGAAAAAAAATCTAGGATAATGAAAATCTCCTGTTTTTGTGTTTATTTTCCTTATACTTTAAGAATGATTGTTCTGTCCGATTGTGAAGCCCATGGTGTGCTCACTTCTCAAAGCCTGGTCACTTTGACATACTGCAATAGACAACATTCCTGGGATATTTTATCACTCTAAGTATGAAGAGAGAAATTCATGTCTCTTTTGTGAAATGTCAAACAACTTCAGTTCTACAACCAAGGAGAGCATGTCTCCATGGGTCCCATCTTAGTCACTTTAAACCTTCTTAAAGGACAGAACTTTGACACGGTTGAGCTGAAGCCACCACTTATGGGTACAGAACCTATCATGCTTAAGGCCTTCTTGACTGGCTTAAATTCCATTTTTTTGGCTGTAGCAGAGTTGCTTAGGTGAACACTAGATACCATGGCACGGTGATGTTAAAATCTTAGAATAAATGGTCAGCCTATGACTATTCATCCATGTCTCCAGGTCTACTGGTTAAAGTATCTACTGTCTGTTTGGTTTCCTTTCTCCAGAAATAGATGTCATGCTTTGAACTTAAACTTCAGTCATCAGGAGGCTGAAACACAAAAATTTTCTCTCTGCCTTTTCCACTTGCATTTGTGTTCTAGAGTTTGTAATTCCAGCAGCTGGCCATTTCCCGACATCAAATGGAGGCCAAGTACCATGTTATTCGGCAAGGCAAGAATACTTTATAATTACCCAGTAGAAAACATGGAGGAAGAAAAAAGCCAAGGGAGGCACCTCTGTCCAGCAGGGCAGTGAAATTCTTTCAGCAGTTCCATGCTCTGGGGTCTACTCGGGAAAATGTTGCTAGCATGACATGCTAAGTCATCACCATACATTTTTATGTTTCCCACATTGGAAAACAACCATGCCTAGCATATAATTTCTCCCTTATTATTATGAAATGTGAAAAAGTAGCCAAGGCTGGCTAGGTTTAATTATCCCCGTCAGGTTATTTTCGATGTCAATGTCTACAATTCATTCATAAATGGGCAGAAGGAAGAAACATGTTAGCCCAGCAGAGCCCAGCTTGGGTGGAGAGGAGAAGCACACTAACCCCCTTCCTCCATGGCCACAGTGGCGAGAGAGTGTCTCCTGTGTGTTTGCTTTGTGAGCTCATGGCTTAAGTTTAGAAGGGCCGTCAGCTGACTGGATATTTGGGTCTTTAAATAATCTTTGAAAAAATGTGACCCCGTGCTGTATTCATGTTCCAGTCAGAGTTAATAAGACAAATGCTCTAATTGTTCTGAACTCACCATTTGCTCTTGTTATTTTCCTGGTGCCACTGTCTTGCCCTTGAGTCTGAATACTCATGTATTCTGATTCTATGACCTCATCTGAATGTGACAGTTGGACAAGTGGAATTTGTCCTTTTTATATCTTGCAGTGTTTTTATTTGACACACCCTGGAGAGTGGATGTGTTCTGAATGTCCTACATTTAGGCATTTATAATAATTAGCATAAACCTTTAATTATGATTTTATTAGAGATACAGATTTTTTTTAAAGAGCATGTATAAGGCATGGAATGAAATAACCATACCATGTAACTGAAGATTCTGATATCAAAACATGAGATGCTTATAAAGTATTAACTTATATTGTATAACATCATGTCATTTGATTTAGTTAGGTTATGTAAAATATATTCTATATGTGATAATTCTGGAAATGTTACTCTTTACAAGCTACCTGTCATCTTAGCAGAAGTATTAGGCCCTAGGTCAGACATAAAAATCCTTTGTGGCTCACAGCAATGACAATAGCCCTGATATTAACATTCACTCAGGAGACAGCAGGTGTTGGCAAGGATGTTGAGAAAGAGGAACACTCCTTCTTCACTGCTGGTGGGATTGCAAGCTGGTACAACCACTCTGGAAATCAGTCTGGCGGTTCCTCAGAAAACTAGGCATGACACTTCTGGAGGACCCTGCTATACCACTCCTGGGCATATACCCAGAAGATTCCCCAGTATGCAAGAAGGACACATGCTCCACTATGTTCACAGCAGCCTTATTTATAATAGCCAGAAGCTGGAAAGAACCCAGATTACCCTCAATGGAGGAATGGATACAGAAAACGTGGTATATTTACACAATGGAATACTACTCAGCAATTAAAAACAATGAATTCATGAAATTTTTAGGCAAATGGTTGGAACTGGAAAATATCATCTTAAGTGAGGTAACCCAATCACAAAAGAATACACATGGAATGCAGTCACCGATTAATCCAGAAGCTCTGAATATCCAAGACACAATTCACATATCAAATTATTCCCAAGAAGAAGGAAGGAGAGGGCCCTGGTCCTGGAAAGGCTTGATGCAATAATATAGGGGAGTGCCAGGACAGAGAAGTGGGAGAAGGTTGATTGGGGAATGGGCAGAGGGAAGAGGGCTTATGGGACTTATGGGGAGGGAGGAACCGGGAAAGGGGAAAGCATTTGGAATGTAAACAAAGAATATAGTAAAAAACAAAACAAAACAAAACACCACCAACAAAACCATTCTCTCTACTTTCCTAAACCTCAATGAGAATTTATGGAGCTACACAGAGAGTACCTGATACCTGCAGTGATAGTGGGCTATGTTATGGTGGAGACCCCTGAGATTTTTATAATGGAAATTATGTATGGAAAACAGATCAATATTCCCCTCATCCCCATGGGAGGGAGATGCTGTATTTTCTAAGCCTTCCCTATATAAACATTCCTTTAAAATATATTTAAAAATTTGTATAAGCATTTTTGAAAATCCAGTTTAGAAAAACTTTGGAAGATTGCTCTACTTTCAAGATGTCAAAAGCAGTGAGACAGCAGTTTATTCATGGAGTTGCACACAGGCATTGAACTGTTTTTGCTATTTCTCTGTAATTGAGCTAAACTTAACTCTGTAAGATCTTCTTTTTCTTGGTTTAAAACTTCAACTGCTGAAGGTTGACTAAACAACTGCATTTTAAATATACTTTAAAATTAAAACAGTTATTTATTTTTTTATTATCATTTGTACACAGGTGCATGGCTGAATGAGTGCATGTGTGTGTGCATGTGTGTGTGTGTATGTGTGTGTGTGTGTAAGTGTAAGTGTATACATGATACCAGGAGTCATAATGCAACTTTCAGGAGCTCGCTTCTTTCACTGTGGCTGCCAAGATTTGAACTCAGGTCATTGGGTTTGTGCAATAAGCACTTTTTACCCATTGAGCCATCTCATCAGCCCTGAAGTGTGCTTCTGGTGCTATAACTTTTAGTTCATTTTGTATTCTCAACTTTTTCTGTGTATTCCTTTAAGGCAAAGCAATATAACATGGTAGTAGTAAATGTAAAACTGTATTTACACTAGCCATGTGATAATAATCTTAACATTTTATAGATGTTAACTTAATCCTATAAGTGGACCAGAGGGCCCATTTGCTCTCTGTGTGTCTTATGTATTTGTGTTCAGTACTCCGTCTTCTTCCTTCTCTTGTGGTGTGTTGTCCCATAGGATGGTTACAGTTTTTGTTCAGTCCATAGCTCGTCCTTTTTTAAACTGTATACTCTCATCCATTGAACAGCTAGCTGCTCTCCATGTTTGCAGAGCTTAGAGAGAGAGAGAGGCAAGGGGTGGGGAGCACTCGCTATGGGAGGTTTGTTTCCCTTCACATGTTACTATGGTTGGGTAAATGGCCCCAAGTGTCCATTTGTAGGATAGTTGGTCACTAGACTTTGAAGACACTCTTGGATAGCTCATGTCTTCTTTTCTTTGCTTGAAGGCTATGATGATGTAGATAGGCCTCTGTTCTAGGTTACTACCATGGAATACTGCTTAACCCCAGGTATAAAAGAAATAAGGACAAACAAGCATGGACTGAAATCACCACCAGCCACAATCAAAATTAAACCTTCATCCTTTTCAATTCACACATCAGGTATTTAGTTATAGGGATGGATGGAAAGGTGACTAAAGCATTCTTCCAACCTGCTTCATTTGGGAAATGCTATGCTCCAAACACAGCTTTAAACCTTATTCCCTTTATTCGGCAATGTGGTTTTTCTCTATTTCTATTTCCCCATCTTACCTCTGTACTCGAGATAACATCCAGTACTTTTCAAAAGGCTGACCTAAAGATTAAGTGAATTAATTTTTACTCAACAGAAAATATAGATGTGGCAATGGTGGCAATAAGTAAGACAGAAAGAAAAATTCCCCCATGCAATCTGAAAATGTGTCATCTACTTTATGTAAAATGTTTCAGACTCTTATGAAATTTGGCATGTATGTTAGAAAACCAGTATTGCTAGACTATTAAAACTAGTCTTTAGGGCTGAGAATGTAGAATTTAGAAAATGCCTCCAGATAAATAATCGATAAAAATCCAATTTTACTGCTCATGAATGCACGTGAACACACACACACACACCAAATATATAAATTATAATAAAACCCACATTTTTTTGTCACCTTTCTGGCTAGTTGTGGCATTGGCTGATCTTAAGATTCTTCTACTTACTGTTATTGAGAGAATGGTTAATGTGTGTGGTGACTGACCTCCAACTACTGAGTGGGACAGAGAAAATTCTTTCCTCTCATTTGTGGGGTATGGTCAGTTTATGTTCATTTCCTAAGAGCAAACATCAGTTTTTCTGTGAAGATCTGTTTCCAGTCTTTGTGTTATGAAATCTCTGCAGTTAAGGATAATTTTCTTCCTTCCTTTCTTCTTTCTCTCCTTTTTTTTCTTTTTTTTTCCTTTTTTTTTTTTTTGAGACAAGGTTTCTATCTATAATCCTGGCTGTCCTAGAACTTGCTCTGTAGACCAGACTGTCCTGGAACTCAGTGATCTATCTGCCCTTGTCTCCCAAGTGCTGGGATTAAAAAACACGTGCCACCATTGCTTGGACAGAATCATTATTTTTTCAGTTTCTATTTATTTTCTGAAGATTGCATAACAAATGTAACTGTTTTTACCCTGTATGGTGATAGGAATAAAAAAGCTTTCCTTGAAAAAAATAGCAAAAATCTCAGGACTCTTTTTGCTAAGACAGACAAAACTGGGTTGGAAAGGACGCACAGTGGATAAGAACACTGAGTACTCAAAGCCAGAGGACCTGTGAGTGAATCCTCACAATGTATGGAAAGGCCAGGCGTTTCTGCGTGTGGCTGTGGTCCTAGAGTAGGACCTAGAGCAGGCACTGGCAAATGGTGGGAGCCTGGCCAGACACCCTAGCTGTCAGAGTAAGCTTTAGGTTCATCAAGAGACCCTGTCTCCACAACTAAGGTAGAGACAAAAAGGAAACCATCCATTGAATTCCTGGTAATTTTCTCTGGCCTCATGGTGCATACATAGAAGGGGACATTCACATACAGGCATGTAGATACATCACACACACACACACACACACACACACACACACACACACGAAAGAAACAACCAAACTAAACTAAGCAAACCCTAAAGCACTATAATGCCAAGAGCATAATACATGGTTGAAATAGTTGTAGTGACATTCTATCATTTGTTTGAAACTGAAATACAATCTAGTGTCAACTACAGAAATGTGGCTTCAAGCTGGAGTGTCTCACCACTCCTTTCTTAGCTTGGGTCCTGTGAGAATATGAAAGATGATATATCCCTTTGGGTCACAAGCAACAATCAGTGAGGTCAAAAACTATGACACTAAAAAAAACAGACAAGAACTGTTATTATCAATAGGAAATGACTTTTCTGGTCACCTTGACCTCAAAGGCCAAGCCTGAAGGCATCTGGAGGTGTCTTAGGCAGGGGGTACAGGAAGAGAGTGAGTCACCTCAATAGGAGTTCAGTCTTAGTATGACCTTATTGATCTAAAGGCTCTCTGATGCTCTGCCTGATAGACAGAGCACAGACAGATAAAACATAGAGGCTCCTCCCACCTCCCACTTGTTAGAAACTCCCCCCTCCCCCACCACCAATAACTCCACAGTACCATCCGAGATTGCTTTTAAGAGCGTTTTGATAGATGGCCTTTTCTGCCACATTCATTGTGGGAGGTGGGGGAGGAGAATCCATTTGCAGCACAGGCAGTTTTTGTTGCAGTAACAAGACTCCTCCACCCTCTTCAAACCCGACGCTGCAGGACAGAATACACCCATTGGCTTGTTACCACTTGCCTTCTGCCTTCCCTGGCCTGTGAGATTACTTTCCTCAGCTGGGTTTCTCTATCCTTTGCCTCTCTCCAAGGCGGAAGTACTCAAAGTGACAGGGCAATGGTGAAGAAACCAGCCTGTGCTGTCTCTGGAACACAGGGAGCTAGTGTCCACTCTCCCAGGTAGGCACGCTTGCCCACAGTAAAAGCTGTCACTACAGAGATCCTTCCAAAGCCTGCCTCTGACCCCTCAAAATAGTTTACTTAGAGCAAAGGTGCCCAAATGCCTTGGCAAACATGACTCCCAACAAAAGCAAATCTAGAGTGAGTTCTCGTGATGAGCACACCACATGTTTGCTGCCCCCAACCCCTAAACCTCACCCTGCCGCAGATGTTTATAAAGCACACAATTATGTTCAAATGCTACGGAAAAAGTTTTTGCTTTGCATTTTCTAGGGTTCAGCTTCTCTTATTTTTGTCATTCACCAGGGTCTTTCAGAGTAACAAAGGTGAGGTTATTGGTTGTTTGTTTGGTTGTTTGTTTTTTGTTTTTGTTTTTGTTTTTTTTTTGTTTTTTTTTTTTTTGAGACAGCGCTTCTCTGTATAGCCCTGGCTGTCTTGGAACTCACCCTGTAGATCAGGCTGGCCCCAAACTCATAAATCTGCCTGCCTCTGCCTCCCAAGTGCTGGGATTTAAGGCATGTGCCACCACTGCCTGGAAAAGGTGAGTTTTTTGTGACTGTTGTCATGATCTAATTATCATCATCATCGGTTTTTTTTTCTTTTTTCTTTTTTTTTTTTTTTACAAAAAAATGAATGGCCAAGTTCAGTGTGTTTACTAACTTCAGGTGTAAATTTCATTTCATTTAGTGCATTTCAAAGTGAATTAACACCCTTCAACAGATTGAGAGGGTGCTCATTTTGAATACCACCTTCCTGTAAAACACTTGTACACTCTCATGATAGCTGGATATGTTGTGCCTGGATTGTGTGGAAAGCGCCCTGGAAAGCAAAATACAGGTAAATTCCAAAAAAACGTAGCTTCTTGTGCTATTCAAGGCTCAGAGATACAGTCACCCCCTGGCTGAAGGGGGTGGCTGTCACGTTGGGGATGTATCCTTTCAGCTGCTGAGAACAAATGAAGCTTTTTCTGACCTATTTGGTGTCCTCATGCCTTGTGTGTGGAACCAAGTGAATTTTCCCCAAGGTAAATATGGATTTTTCTCTCTGCTAACTTGCTGCATACTGTGAGCAATTCACCCAGGGAAGATCTGTGTGATCCTCAGGCTGATCTTAGACAGCTTGGTTCTGAGAAAATGACAGCAAACTCACTGAGCACTCCCAGCCAAATCATAGGATTGTCATCCGCTCTGAATTTTCTTTCCCTTCCAAGAAGAGATTGATATTCCTAGTGGGACACTGACTCGAGGTAGCGAGCAAGATACTTCTAGAACAGTAGGTTGGAGAGGAAATAGTTTCCTGCCCTATATTTTAAGAATATTCTCTTTTGGCAGTCTATAATCTCTTAAAAATGATCTTGCTTTCAGATAGCTATAGATATGTCATTCAGTGCCAAGGATATGAATGCAGGGCTGATAGATTGAGATACCCAGGATGGATTGCAGGGTTTTCATGACCATAAATCCCTTGTCAAATCCTCAGCATGATAGAAGCTCTTTGGTAGATAACATAAACTCATTAATCACCACGCTCTTAAACTAAGTACCACAGAAGGAATTCTAAATGTTCCATGTTCCAACACTGCCCCCCCTCCTTTAAAAATGCCCTTTATTGATTCATGCTGTTCAAGATAGCTTAAGTTACCTCCATGAAAAGAGACTGTGTACCAAGGGAAAGGAAGGACTGGAATTTGGAGGGGGGACGGGGAAGGGAGGCAAAAAAGATTAAATTCTGTCTCCAATCCAAAGGAGATCACGTGTTAGCCTCCCTGCCCCCATTCTGTGCCCAGAGAACGTTGGCAGACTTCCAGTTTGTTAAAACAACAATCCACAGCTGATCTTCCCTCTGAATACACAAATGCAAAGACGGATTATTTACTCAAGCAGAACTGTTCACTGAAGAATAAAGGCAAGAATGCCTTTTTTTTAGGAGTGGTTGCTTCTGACCACTGTACAAAAGTAATCTTGATCAGGGGGTAAAAAGAAAAAAAAAAGAGCAGCCGCCTTGCTGAGACTCTGACAGCCCAGGCTAGGGTGGCTGACACCCCCCCTGCCCCCCTTCCCCGCCTAGAGCGGCTCGCAGGGGAGGGGCATCCCCGTTACACTTATACAGGTATGGTTTTTCTGTTTGAAGGTTTTCCTACTTGCTAAGCAACAGCATACCAGAAACAGCTTTCTTCAGGAATGTCCTCCTAACCCCTGAAACAAAATAATGCTTCACAGTGTTGGTTTCATGCTGGGTTTTCTGCCTGCATTAACTTCCAGAGAGGAGCCTCTAAGACTCAACGTCCTTGGCATACGAAACTGTCGAACTGAAGTTTCTCTGTTCGCACATTTGTTGCCAATACGTGGGTGTTTATAAAGAGAAAGTCCTGCATGCCCAGACTTACAAGGAGGATGAGGTGTGTCTTTTGTCACATAAAATCATATCATTGAAACAGGTCCCCCCCCAGCCCCCACAAGGTTAAAAGTTCTGTTGAATATCCAAAGGGAAGAGACAACTGTCAGACTCAGATTTCTCACCAGGAGCCCTGTCTGAATCTGCAGAGCCAGCCTGGGATGGGAGGTTTGCTAGGAGGGCTTTGTTTCCAGGTAGCATTTTGTAAATCCAAATCTTTGATAAGGACACAATGCAGCGAATGGTGTCTGTGACTGGTTAGTTGTTGAACCTTTAAGATATGACTAGGCTCACCATGGAGAGAACACAGTACAATAACATTAAACACCAGATGCAATTTCAAAGCCCACCAGATAGGCATTAACAAAGGATAGGCAAAGCTGCACTTCTCAGAGGAAAAAAAAGAGAGGGGTGAGAAATAAGGAAGGAAGGAAGGAAGGATAGAAAGAAAAATAGGAAGAAAGAAAGAGAAAGAAAGAAAGAAAGAAAGAGAAAGAAAGAAAATGCATTAAGATAAATGGGTTGATTTGGCTTTGTCTTACTTGGCTCTTATAGGAAAGCCATCTGAATGGATCAAATTACAACCTAGCCTTTGGATCAAAGGATAACCACTGCCGTGGTAGGTCAAGCTGATCTGAACTGTGTCAGCCAGATCAGCATGAAATCCTAAACTATGGGCCCCGAAAACATGTCTCTCTCAACCAAGACCTGACTGCACCAATTAACCCAAGCATTCGCCTTTTTGCCTCAGAAGAAATCTGAGATGGTTTCATTGGCCAGGCTAGTGTGCTGGAATACACACACACACACACATATACACACACACACACACACATACGCATACACACACAGACATACACAGACACACAAACACAGATACACATACAGACACAGACATACACACATACAAACACAGACACACAAATACAGACACACACACAGACACAGACATACACACACAGACACACACACAGACACAGACATACACACACACAAACACAGATACACACAGACATAGACACACACACACAAACACAGACACACACACAGACACAGACATACACACACAGACACACACACAGACACAGACATACACACACAAACACAGACACACACACAGACACAGACATACACACACACACACAGACACAGACATACACACACAGACACACACACAGACACAGACATACACACACACAAACACAGATACACACACACAAACACAGATACACACAGACATAGACATACACACACAAACACAGACACAGACATACACACACAGACACACACACAGACATACACACACAAACACAGACACACACACAGACACAGACATACACACACAAACACAGATACACAGACACAGACACACATACACACACACAAACACAGACACACACACAGACACAGACATACACAGACACACACATAGACACACAAACAGAGACACACACAGAGACACATACATACACACACACACACACACACAGGATTCCTGTAGTATATCTTTGCTCTATGGGCTCATGAGTTTAAAATGTAACTATGCAGGAAAAACACCATCGAATAGCTATTCACTGAAAGAAGAAGGGTCTGGAATGTAGGTTGATCACATTATAAAACACACAGAACATACAAAATGGATATCTGGGTGTATGTGATTTTAACTCGTGGGTGGTGTCCTAGCAGAGGAAATGGATGGTAAACAGTATGTGTCTGTCTGACAGGACTGCGGTTTTGACACCATAGTCACGGATGCTTGTGCTGTTTACCTTTTTTTTTTTAAATTTGAATACGATTAAAAATTTTAATCTGTGAACCTGGAGTAAAACAAACTGCCCTCCTTAATGTGGTTGGGCATGGATGGGACTCTTCTAAGCAGGCAAAAGCTTTTAAAGATGGAAAACCTTTCCTGGGAAAGGATATCCCCAGCAGATTGCTTCTGGACTGGAGGAGTCGCTCTTTTGAGTCAGCTTTCCCTCAGAGTGTGGGTTTGTATGCTCCATGATGGTTTGAGCCAGCCAATCTCAATCTCTCTTACACACACACACACACACACACACACACACACACACACACTGACTATACTAAATGCCACAAAATTGTTCACTTTAAAATACTTTTGTTTATGGTGTGTTATTTCAGCTTTGTTTTTATTGGCTTTTGTTTTTGTTTCTGTTTTTAAATCGGATGGCATGAGGCTGGTACAGTGCCCTTGGTCTACAGCAGGCATAGCAATCCCCTCCCATATCTCGAGATGACCCTTGCTATATGTAGCCTGTAGTCAGTCCACACATTTAGTCTCAAGTGAGCAAGACAAAGAAGGAGCCTTTCCACCAAGCTATGAAAAGCCTTGTTTCCATGTGATTTCTTGGAGATGCCCCCAAGCCCCACCCTGGGTCAAACAGTTCCGAGACACAGAGTTGCCCCCATCCATGCCTGCTGTGGGCTCTCCCTTTGACGAGGTTAGCTGTTCAGACCTGACCAGCTTTCTGTGCCGACCACTCCCTTCATTCATGAGCACTCTTTCATCCCTTGACTGACTGATGGATCTGGCTTCCCTGTGTGCCTATTTAGAAGGCAAGAGGTGTCTGCTTTTATGTCAGATTGCAGCAGGCGGTGCAAGCATTGACTGTTTGTCTGTGGGAGCCAATGGCCTAGTTTGAGGTGAATAATCAGCTTTTACTTCATGCTATATTTCTTTTAAGTAGTAAACATTTGCTACCTTTTTTTTTCTTCCCAGAGTTATCTTATAGTGAAAAGGAACTTTAGGAAAGCTGCAACTGTCTGGACCCCTGGAGGGGACACATCACATAGTCACAATTCAAATAATGAAAAAGAAGAACAGCACTCTGGAGTACGGACCACAGGGTTCTCTCACAAGGCATAGCAGCAAACCGCGTGACCTCTGTGCCTCTGTAAGCCAGAGCTTCAGAGCCGGTTTTCAGATTGAGCTCAGGTTTGAAATTCTATAGCGTCGGGCAAGGGAGAAGGTGCGCCAGGGGAAGAACTAATGAGAGGCTGCAGGCCACACGAACTGCCACTCTGTTCTCCTGAGCACTACACCGAGAAGTCACTGATTTTTGCCTCCAGGATTAGACTTTCATAACTTAAAACAAGCTCCTTTAATGGAGCGGCATCGGACAATCTGTCAAGACTTGGTTGGCTTCAGTGGAATTAGTTTTCTAAATGTTCTTTTCTGAAGCAAGTTCTGTAGATGAAAATGCATTACAAGGGACATTTGCTATAGCTTCAGTGAGGGGATCCAGTGTCTGGAATGCAGGGTTTTAATCAGCACAGCTACAGACTCAACACACGCACATGACATCGCCCAACATCAACATACACCCCCTCCCCAGCTCCGCCCCCATCCCCTTCAGTATCAGGGTTAATAAACCTAGGGACTTAAAGTTATTTTGTTCAGTATGTAAATAATAGCCTGGACTTTAATAATTTCCACCCAAAATGAACATAGCTCGCGAGGATGCCTGGGCACGTTGTGATGTAACAGCCTTATATAACTCAGGTTCTTTATATACCCCATGCCAACGAAACTGTAGGATCATTCTGCTGGCTGGCTGATAACATGCCTGGGCTGGACCAAGGTCAGGAAGCCACAAGTCTACACTGGAGGACCGACTCAACACAGCTAGCCAGAGTTACTGAAACTCAGTGCCCCCCCCCCCCCACACTTCTAACTTGTTCTGTGGGTCATCGTCCTTGTCACACAAACCGTGAATATAAGCAGCACCAGAGTCTGCCCAGTGAAAAACTCCATGCCCTGTGTATACTTTTCTCCTCAATTCTAGCTTCCTACTTACTCGTTGGCTTGTTTGTTGCTTCCCCCCCCCCCCCGCCCCCACCAATTCCTCTATTAAGGAAATAAAGAACAGGGTCTTTCAAGTGCTCTGATAATAAGTGATTGTGAGTCCTAATATAAAAAAGCCATTAAACTGCATTTGACTTATTTCACTTCTCTGGACATGACCAGGATCCAGGTGGAATTAGTATCATTAGTATCACTAGTGTTTGCCAAGGGACAGTGAGCAGTGAGGGGAAATGGAGCTCCCATGAATACAGGTGAATGTGTCCTAGGTGTGCTCTCTTCAACCTGCAAGCAGTAAGCAGAGACAAATGGCCTTGCTTTCACTTCCTCCTAAGAGACTTCTTGCTTTCCTGTCTACCCTCTCTTTTACGAGTCTGTAGGATGAAGAGGATGTAGTATGGATTGTGAGCATGGGTTTGGGGCCATGTGTGCCAGGGGTGAGATCCCAGCCGTGTTGCTTCTTCTAACTGTATACCCTTAAGCTGATGATGTAAATCCTCCCAATCTCAGTTTACTTATCTATGAAATAAACATAGAGTCCAAATTTCCCATCATTTTGAAGGTTTCAGGTAACGGGTGCCTACTACTCAGAAGAGGAGGTAAAAACTGCTGGCTGATGCTACTGCTCTTGGGATGACTCCAGTGAGAGACACACAATATAACCAACGTTGAAGACCAAGTATTTAGTAGGTAGTATGTGAAGTTGGAATTTGGTTCCTGTTGGAGCAGATTTCAGAGACCTGTTGTCACATGTAGACAAGCATGCATGTGATCTCCTTGTAGCTATACTTGAATGGAAAGGTCAGTGTGAACATGTTCAACTTCTGAGACCCCCTGTAATGAAAAAAAGGGATCCAAAACTCTCTTCTGCCTTTTGGGGCAACTGCACACATGTGTCTATACAAACAAATAAAAATAAAATACTTTTTATAGCAAACTTTCTTCGTAAATAAAATTTTAACAAATACAGGAAATTAATTCCTACTTTTGAAAACAAACTTTATAAATAAATTTTTAACAAATACAGGAAATTAATTCAGTGGACAATCTCTGTCTTCTATTTAATGTTTATTACTATCTACTTGGACTAAAGAATTTGCTACAGAAGTAATAATGGTATGTTTGTCCTGAATCCACACCACAGGAAAAGAGAGATCTTTGGATTACTCCATACAACATTTCACAAGGTTAAAATTATCTTTTGTTATTTTATCACTTAATCTTGTCTCTCTATGTTTGACCAATTTGACTTCTTTAAGATCAGTTTTACAAAAACCAATAAACCAAATCAAATTTGTGGGAATGTCATAATGGAGGGTGGACATGAATGTCACACTCCTTCGGTAGCTTCTTGCCTTTCTCAACCTTTCAACACCTTGGGAAGAAGGTTGGCAGTGAAATCAGACTTGATTTCTGACTGCCCATTGTTTTCTACATTTGAAGGCAGAGTACAGCTGTGATGGACAGTATGAAGCTAATTTGATGTGTAGAATAAAACCATATGAATCAGTAAGGTTCAGTTGGATTCATCTGGACTCAGAATGATGATCTTTTGACATAGGCAGAATTCTCTATTAATTTCCTCTATCCTTGTTTTTTTTTATTTTTGGCAAAATCTTACTAATATCTGCCTATCTATCCATCCATCCATCTATCCATCCATCCATCCATCCATCCATCCATTCTTGTACCCATCCATCCATCCATCCATCCATCCATCCATCCATCCAACCATCCATCCATTCATCCATCTATCTATTTTATGTATGAGTACACTGTCACTCTCTTCAGACACACCAGAAGATGGTATCAGATCTCATTACAGATGGTTGTGAGCTATCATGTGCTTGCTGGGAATTGAACTCAGGACCTTTGGAAGAACAGTCAGTGCTTTTAACTGATGAGTCATCTCTCCAACCCCAAGTCTTACTATTTTGCTCTGACTGTCTGGGAACTCTTTATGTAGACTAGGCTGATTCCCAGATATTCATCTGTTTTTGCCTCCAGAGTACTTGGATGAAAGACATGTACCTCTGTTTTTTCATTCAGCTGATTCTGTATGATATTGCAAAGAAAGAAGGTAATTTTGTATGTTTTCTTTGGTTTAGTTCCTTCCTCCTGTGAAAACTGCTGACATTAATGGTCCTAGGAAGAAAGCAAAGAGCTTTCTTTGGTTCAGGAAAATGGTTCAGTGAAAGTATCAGCAAGAAGGAAGGGAAGAGATTTATAAAAGTAAATATAGTGATCAAAATGCTAAAGGCCCCAGCCTCTTTGGTTTGATATTCCTAACACCCAGGGGACTGGGGCTGGGTCAAATGTCTCCTGCAGGCTTTTTTGATCAAATTCTTATTACCAACTTGTACCAACTTGAGATTTTTTTTTCTCATTAAATACTCATAAGTCTTCCTGAAAACACACTTTTAAGTTAAAGCAAGAGGATTACACTGGACATAATAACAGGAAAAAAATAATAAAAGAAGAAGAAAGTGTATAACCATCTAGTCTGGTACTCTAAATCATTACTCTGTTATTCATTTCTTGTGCAGATCTTCCTTGGCCATTCTATCAACAATTTCACCCCCATCTCCACCCCCTTCTTTTTTCTCAACAGTAGCCTATGGACTTATTCCCACATTCTTTCCCTCAAAAATCTATTATGTTACACTTTTGTTTACTGATGAAGCGCTAGCTCCTAGAGCAGAGGCTTCTTTGATACCTTGAGCCCTCAGATGTCAAGGTTTGTTAGATGAATGAGCACACTGGAGATTTGTTGGCTAAAAAAGGCAAAGCTCAGGGAAGGGGTCTAAATGAAGGGTGGAAAGAACAATTTTGAATCGTTTGTGGATTTCACTTATTGTTTTCTTTTCTTTTTTCATTTATTGTTTTCAATGGAAGTTCCCAAGAGAAGCAAGTCTAGGGAGGACACAGTACAGAGTTGATTTTTTTTTCCTTAAGAACTGAGGGAAATCCCTGGTTGAGGGTGGGGCATGGGAAATGGTGTCTACGAAGAACCTAGTCTTAAAGAAAGGAATTTATCAGACAGCTCTGTGATTTCATTTAAGGAATTTAAACCAAGAAAATTAACAAAGAAGAAAACTACCACTTTCTTGGTTTACCCAATGGAACTGACTGATTATCTGCAGAGTGCATCCTTTTTGAAGCCTGCAGTGTCCTTATCTCCCCAAATGCTCTGCACAATGCACCTGCTCTTTGTCTCTATTTTTGCGCTTTTAAACAACAACTCCAATTGCCCTTATTGGGCTCTCAAGACAAGATGTAACTAAAAGAAGCAACTGTTGGAAAACTATACTGTGGACGAGATAGGAGCAGGAGGAGCTAGAAAAGCATCCTCCCTAGCTCTATACAATTTTCAGTGTGTTTGAAAATATGACTTGACATTGTTTATGGATGCTACAGATCTGTCTGTCTCTCTGTCTCTCGGTCTTTGTCTCTCTCCCTCTCCTTTGTTTCTGTATGTGCGTGCATAAGTGGATGGCGGTGATTGGGACAGGAGATCTTGCAGGAGTTACTTCTCTCATTTCACAACCTGAATCTCAGGGTCTGAACTCAGGTCATTACATTTGCCAGCAAGGGCCTTTATTCACCAAGCCAGCTCTCCCACGCTGCAAGTCACCATGTTCAAATGACAGTATTCATCTTACTACCCCCATCCTAAATTATGGTAGAAAAATCCCAATCTAAAGGGTGTGTCCTTCTGTCATGATGACACTCAGTAATGATGACATACTTAATCATTCTCACTGAGACTTTGTCATTTGCCAGATCATACAGAAAATTAAAAAAAAAATATCTTGAAGGACATCTAGTTCACTTAAACTTTTGCCTTTTTGGCTCTCTGGATAAGAGAGTGAAAGAAACTTCTATGAATCTTTTGAATTTGTCTTACCAGAGAGGAATCACTTCCAATAATGACTGTTTGGAGAGGGCACGGGCTTGCATTCCCAGGATTAAGAGAGGGATTAATGGGCTCCTTTTTGGTTCCAACCTTGACCTTCTCCAAGTGAGTCAGCAATGCTCTTTAGTTAGTTCTCTAAACATGTTTAAAACTGAAGTACATTTAAAACACTTACAGCATCTAGATCTTTTGCATCCTGAACAGTGAATCAGATAAGTCACAGAAGAACAGAACTGAGTCTATTTATGGAAGGCAGGGTGAACCCACACAATGTACTCTAACAACATGGGCAAACACAGGGCTGCACAACAGCCCCGAGTTATTCAGGGGTTCTATTTATGAGTTTGAGAGGAGAATGGGACTGGTCCTCACGGGCCAGAAATAGGGTAGGTCCTTACTCTGATTGACAGGTGTGTTGTTTTAACTTTGGGACACCCACAGTGTGCTGGCTACACATTTCATAATTTTAAGCCTGTGTATGATCTCTCAGGTATACATATGAAATGATACTCCATGACTTTACCTTGGCAGGTTGCTTGAAGGGCAATTTCTCTCACGGTGCTTCTCAATATTGGTTTAAGTAAGGCTTGTCTCTCTGCCTTTCTTCCAGGAACTATCCAACCCAAAATTCACCATAGAAATGGAGGTTCTGTATTATCTTACCCAGAAGGGCCAGACATGCTTCGCCAGGAGAGCTGTCCTGGGTTGTGTCTTGTTGCTGCACTACTCCTATGCAAATCAGTGTTCCTTTAGGATGCTTGTGTCAGCCAGCGCTTGAATCCCCTGGAGGCAGACACAACTATTTTCCCCTATTTTTTTTTTTTTAATCAAGGTTGCCTTTGCCTGGAAGATTAACTAGTTGAGTTGAAGCTTATGCAGCAGAAGAATAGTTAGGATAAGTTTTACAGCATCTTGGCCTTTAGATAGCAGCAAGTCATAGAAGACAAAGGCAGTAACCCTGTAAGAAGTTGTCAGGATTCCTATGTGATGACAGCAATCTATAGGTCAAGAGAGGAAGAAAGTCTTGAGTATGGTTCTCACTGTGGGACCTGGCAATCGGAACAACCGTGAAGGTAAGCAAATGGGCCAGGGCCAGGTGATAGGAAGCAGAATGCTTTGGGCGCTGGTACGCTTTGTACGCGTGCCAGTGGACTAGCCAATATCTGGATGCCATCAATAAAATCCACATTGTTCTCATTGACATCTCAACTCTTGTTTTGGGGAGAGGTTGCACCATCACATTTCTGGGGTTTCTGGGGTTTGTTTTCTATTTGTCCTCTGCTTATCAGATTTTCCTGACGAAAACGAAGCTTCTGTAATTTAAGGAGATGAGGAGTTACTCTTCCAAACCAACATCAGATTTAGGAAAGTATGATTTTCCAGAGCCTGAGCTCTAACACCCCCCAGATGTGTGTAAGCAGTGGTGGCAAATCCACCCAGATGTCTCTGATTGCATCTAGTTGGTCTTAGCATCTTTTCTCATCTTGTGTGTTCCCTTCATTTAATCTGCTGTAAATCAGTACAGCTTTGATTTATTATTATTTTTTTATTTTTTGAAAAGGAAGTTTGAGGAAATTCAATGAATGAATGTAGAGAGTTATTCTGAGGTCTCAAAATAAATCAGAGAGTATCAGAAAATCAGAGGAAGTTGAAGGCTGACAGTTTTCTATCTTTTCTTTTTCTGCCCCATCCATTTTTCCCTTGCAGAAGATTACCTCGATCATGTCATAAACAGAATCCTATTTCTTCCATTTAAAACAGAAACACTTGACCCTATGTCTCCTCTACCCACCATCCTGATATTCTGATATTCTGCTCTCCTTTAAGACAAATCCTATTTATTTAATAAATTTTTCCTGGAGCTAAATTCTTACTTGAATTTCAGGGAAACTTTTTTTTGAGGGTGTCACTAGTCATCTTGTGACTTTTATGCCAATTGTATCTTATCTCTTAAACTTTGATACAGACTACTTAGGGGAATTCCTTGAAGCATCTGTCTTCTTGATTTATTCTGTTGGTTATCTCATTTAATACTCTTCTTAAAGTTTAAATTTCAAAAAGGTTAAATCATTACTTTCATTCAATTATATAATGAGTACATGGCCAACATTTATTATACCTATTAATCAATAAGGGGACCAGTAAGATATTAAAACTACGTCAAAGGAACAATTGAAGAGTTATATATTTATAGGCACTTCAGGAAAAGTATATTGTAGAGTGAAATATTTGCCTGGACTTTGTCTCTGGTTTGAGTGAGGAAATTCTATGTCTTCTGAATGTCTTGAGTAAAAGGAGAGTCTTTCATATGTCTGATGACTCCTGGGATCACACTTAAATTTCTAGTCAGGAAATGACTCATGTCAAGCCAGGAGTATTTTCAAATGGATGGAGCATTTGGTAAAGATCAACCCTATGATTAGACTTCAGACCACATGATATTAGCCTGACCTAAGCAGAAGGAAGCTGGAAGTTGATTTCTTGCCCATGTAATAAAACATCAGCAAAACTCTAAACCCTGATAGTTAGCTGAGCTTTCCCCATCACTGACACCCACTGATGTACCAAAATGTTGACTCATCTTGAGCTTGGGATATGCAATTTCAGTACAGTTCACCAAGTAGCCCAGACTGACAAAGTTCTTATGTCCCTTCAGCATGTTTGTAGTTTTCATAAATAACTAAGAATGTGTTGAGAACGTGTAACCCTAAAACAGAGATGGGTTGGTCAGCCTAGCCTCGCCTTGACCAGAAATGGAATGTTGTTTGGAGTACAAATCCAAATACACTCATTTTTTTCCAGGGGACCTCCTTGTGAAGCATAGAGACCAATGTAGAGTTCAGACAAGCTTCCATTTTGTCTGGACTGGCTTTGTGAGCCTTGCAGAACTCTACGGCTGCTGCTTTCCCCTGCTGCCTATCTGTTAGTAATAAATCTGCCTTATGGAATTTTATGTGACTATTATGTTCCACTGGATCCCAGCAACTTTGCAAGGGGTGCATAGTGGGCCTGCTTCATACCTAAAGTTTTATTTTCATTTCTTTAGCCCTAAATTATTATGAAAAAGCCATCTTTCATAATAAAAACGTAATTTACATAGAGTGTTTTCTTTTTGAACTCCATAGAGAATCTTTGTAAATTACCAACTGTGAGAAGTTACTGGAACGCTGACATTTGTGTTTGAAGTGAGGTGATACCCGGAAGGACTGTCTCTGGACCTGGCAAGTCCCTGCTCTTTCATGTGACTAGTGTCAGTCAGGTGTCAGAATTGTTTTCTTTTCTTTTCTTTTTTTAATTTTTTTCCATCTGGTAAATATTTATTTAATAGTTACTGTCCAATGTCCCCATACACAGAATTGTTTTCAACTGACACAAATTATCTGTCTCACCACCAGAAAAATTAGTTAAGTGTATTCATGATCACACTACATATTGGATCTTAAAATCTCTATACTGTTTAGGATCATGGTCTTAAGCATTTCTTCTTAGTTTTAATCTCAGTTCCAATCTTCAGATAAGGAAGTGCTATTTTGTTGTCAATAAGCATGAAAACAGTTATACTGGAATGAATCCCAAGTTTATTTCATCCAAAATTCTCAACCACAGTTTTATGTTGCTCTAAATGTCCTATTGATCCTTCCTATGGCTCCTCTTTGGGTCCTTTCTTCCTATTTCATTTAAAATCCTACCTGGCACCATGTTCTGCTGAATTCTGTCATCTAATTTCATCCTCAGCTTGGTTGAGTTTCATCACATCCCCTGCTAACCCGTTGGTCCAAGGCATGCTATCTGCTCTTTAGAAGAATGTGTCCCGCTTCCAGTGAGTCTTCCTGTGGTTCACAACAGTTAGTATGTTTTCAACACAACAACTATAATGATCCCATTAAAGCCAATCAGTTCAGTCAGATCATATCAAGCTCTGGAAAGTCTTCTTATCTCAGCAGAATAAAACTATCATATCCGCAGACAGGGCAGCTTACGCTGGCCTTCACCTGGCATCCTGATCTCCAGTCCTGCTGCTCTTTCTTGCCCTTTTGATGCCAGACATTTGGCCTTTCTGATGACTTTCACTTTGCCACCTGCTTACATCTACTGATGTGTTTCTTTCTCTTCACAGTCTGTAATTTCCCTCTTCTCCATCTTTAGCTGATTCCTAGGGAGATTGTCTCTGCTCAACCTTCTAGAATTCTATCAATCACCTCTACTTTCCTACTCTCATTTCCTGTTCTCAACTTTTCCCTTCATAGCACTTAGCACCACTGACTGTTACTTATGTATTTATTTTCTTTTTCACTCTTTCCATGCAGGAAGAGGCAAGCTCTAAGGGCATACCATTCCCCCGGCATTTGTTTCTTTGTTTCTTAGTTTGTTTTGAAAGAGGCTTTTACTCTATAGCTTAGCTTGGTCTCAAACTCAGGATCTCACTGCCTCAGCATCCCAACTGCTGAGTACTGGGATGCAGACATGCAACATCATGCCTGGCTTGGGTGAGCATTTCTGCTGCTTTTCCTCCCCATTTCCTGTCTGTCTTATTCACTGAAGTATTCTAATGCTCAGAAGAAATTTGGACACATAAGAATTTAATAAACATTTATTGGGTAATAGGTTGTTATATTTAAATTGCTGGGAAGTAAAGGCACACATCACTAGCAATTTTGTATGCAAACAAAAGCTGTTGAGCATAGTGTTTTGGTGGTGTGGTAATTATTTCCAGGGTTTAGAATTGATTTAGGAGCCAGCTTGCAAGTCATTAATAATGTCAATTTAATTACTTTACAGTTACAGCTCATTTTGGACCCTAAACTGAATCACCCATCTCGAACACCACCTTATACATCAGGCTTAGCTCTGGTGATGATGTAGTGAAATTGCTATTTATTATGCTCTGCAATCTTTTCCCTTAGTCAATAGTTTTTCATCTGCAAGTAGTTCATCCACACTTGAACTATTAACATGATCCTATTTGTTAACTATGCTAATTTACTTTATGCTTTTGTTCTGTTGTTTCCTTATAAAGTCTAGAAAAGAAGTATGTAGGCGTTGCTTTTCTTGTCCTGGCATGGATGAATTGCAGAGGCATAGTAGGGTGAATGAGAGATGCCGGAGAGAGGAAGGCAGTGCCCCCGATTGATCAGAGAGTGAAGACAGGAAATAAGAGGTGCGAGAGGGGTTCTTTCTCTTTCTTTCTGAAAACTAAAGAAATGTCTATACTTGGATAGCATTGAACACATAATTGCAGTCACTATGGTATCCCTCAAGAATGTGACTTAGAAGACAATGTCTGTGTAGTGCATCATGGGCTAGCTTTCAGAAGAAAGATATGTAATGCAGTGTCTGGCTGAATTCAATGAAAAGAACAAAGTTGAGCCTCACGAGGAAAGAGAGTTGAAAAATATATCATCTGTCAAGAACCAAGGTGAACGGAGCCACCACCTCTCTCTCTGAAGCTGGGTGTTCATTCTCTGTTTGAAGGCTAGGTCTGCCTGTTCCAAAAATGAATTCATGTCACTCCACATTCCACAAAGTATGCCTTTCCTGGAGGGAGTCCCCCAAGTCATTCTAGCATCAAGGCTTTTAAATTGCCATTTCTTCTCCTGGGGAGTTGTGAGAAGACACCAAGAAGAAAGATGGCAAAGTAAGTGAATTTGTTCCTGTCACTCCTGTCTCAGAAGTGTAGTATCCAGAACCCTGCTGCAACTCTTGGAAAGATGAGGTAAGACTCTGTCAGTGCAATGTCAGAGGTTGTGACATTAGCTTGAACAAGGGTGGGTCCTTAATTAGCAAAGGGAAATATGTGCTATAATGATGAGTCAACAAAGATATGAGTCTAACTCCTGTGTGGATGGTTTTGTTGACACAGTGGGAAGTGCCCCTTACTGCTGAGTTGGAAAAACTAGGGCAATTGAAGCATAAACAACTGAGGCATCATCTGTGTGCAAAGCACTGTCCTAAGACCCTAAATCCAGACTGTTTTGTAGCTCTGTAAGAGAAAGAATGAGAGAGTAGACACATCTTCCCTCCTGATGAACAGGGTTTAGTTCCATGAAGAGAGAGATGAGCTCACCTCTACAACCATAGCAAACACTTAGACTGCATAAATATGGATTGCAAACAAAAAATTAGTATATATCCTAAAGTTCTAAAAAATGACCAGTATATAATTTCAAATATGTAATCAGGTAGATTCATGCAGATGATGGTAAATTATGAAACACACCGGGGCAACAGGAGATCATTATTTTTGTTCTGATTCTGCTGAGTATCTTGACTACCTAGGCACTTCTTCTGAAGTCTTGTACTTGATTATGAGCACTAGAATGCCTAATATAAGATAGGAAACCAACATAAAATAACAAGAGTGACTTGGATGCCACTGTGGGCCCTTAATAATATAGAAGGAGAAATAAGGTAAGGTTACAAACCATCTCAGAAGTGCTTAATAGCTTAACATAATAAAGTTTTCTAAAATATTTAAATTCTTAAATTAATTTCCATTTTCCCTGATAGCCTAACATATTTTTATGTATAGAAGAAGAAGGAGGAGAAGGAGAAGGAGAAGGAGGAGAAGAAGAAAAGAGAAGGGAGAAGAAGAAGAAGAAGAAGAAGAAGAAGAAGAAGAAGAAGAAGAAGAAGAAGAAGAAGAAAAAGAAGAAGAGAAGAAGAGAAGGAGGAAGAGGAAGGGGAGGAGAGGAGGAGGAAGGAGAAGGGCGAGAAGAAGGCGGTGGAGTAGCGGGAGGCCATCCAGTGCATGATATACTCCAGTTTGGGATTCATGATTTTTGCTCTTCCATTATTTCGGTCCTTCCTGATAATGAGACTCTTTATAAAACTCTCACTTTCAAGCCACAGGATCATTTGTTTTTATGATACATAATTTGTTCCTCTGTGAGTACTCCTGTGCCTGGAGGCACAAAATCTCAGATAGCTGTGTATTGCGTGACTTCAGGACTAACTCTAGCTAATGCATCTTAACTTAGAAAAAATAATTTATGTGAACATAGTGATTCCCCTTGGTGACTTTAATAATTTAACAGGTTAAGGCAACTTTTTCAGGACAATGGCAGTGGCTAGAACACTGGGAGTACCAAAGGTACTGAGAAAGCAGGAAGGGGCATCACCATCAAAGGCCTTGGAGCATTGATTTAGACCTGTGTTTCATTTGGAAAGCTGTAGCTGCTTATTGCCTAGGCGGGTAATGATGTGGACAGAGTAGGGGCACACACCCATCAAAAGACATCATGGATGCCACAGGAGGTAGAGAGTTCCTTTTCCCCCTCATATATTATTTCTTCTTTCTCATGTTTACTTATCTACAGGGGGAAACTATAATCTACTATGTAAAAAGGATTCCTTTGTGTGATCTGGAGACATCAAGACCTTGAGGACTTAAGATTAAGTGTCCTTGGTGTATCCAGCACTGAGCACAGTAAGACAGTGGCAGTTCAGGCTTGCTTTTTCAGAGTGTGTAGTCTGACAAGAAGAGACAACAGGGCATGAACTGGTAACCAGAAGTGATTGAATAATGAAGCAGAATATTCATATGTGATAAGTCTAAAGAACTTTAGACTGGAGAAATCGTGTCTGGAAACATGGGCAATGCATTGTAGATGCAGGCAGGTAATATAAGAGAGTTAAGAGTCAGAACGAGGTCATTCTCCTCGCCTTGTGAAGACTGAAGTCTCTGTCTACTTTTCCGCAGAATTATAAAAGATTATAGTTTGGGATATAAAAGATAAAACAGTGGATGATAAGAGATGGAGGACATTATCACAGTGGGGTCCAAGGAAGGTTACAACACTCATCTGACAGTTGATTTACATAGGAGTTCCTTGTATTTCCAAAAATTACATGAGGGGCCTGAAAAAAGTAAGCCCCTAACTATGAGGCTTTGCATAAGCACATTACAACACTCACACTGCAGCTTTATTATATATTATAATACTATGTATCATTATACCATGAATTAGTTTCAAAATGTCAAACCCATTCTTCTCACGATCACAATGCTTAAGAGGCCAAATGTACCAATCATCTTATATTTAATGTGCAGAGTGTTTTGTCTTTTAGGCTTTCAAAATTCCTTAAAAATTATGATCACATGGCATAAATTTAAAAGGCTGCTGCTGTGTTTCAATGTTTAAAAGGAAGGCTCTCATAAAAAGTAAATACCAAGTTAAGAATTAGAATTAATAATTTTCAATCTGTTAGTAGTAAGTTTACTATTTGGATTTACACGAACAACGTATTGTCTGTGGGTCCATTCCAGAATTGTGTAGTTTCACAATTATATGTAGATCAAGTTCCTTACCAGTCTTTACATTTCTTCAAGGTGCCCCCCCCTCACTCATCTTTGTATGTATTGAGGATAGAGTCACACAAATGTGGTCATGGGGGCAATTAAGTTAGAACAGTCTCAGCAGTAGCAGTTAAAAGGAAGAGCACCCTTCTTGTTCAGAAAGCTTCTTTTCTTAAGCTAAAGCAATGTATTTGAAGTAAAAGTATAGCCCAGCTTTTGAAGTAAAGTTCCTGGCTTTTCCTTTGAACTTTAAAGGACAAAGGTTTCCCCCAAAAGCTGAAAAAAAAAGTATATCAGGCCCCTAAGGAATTCGGATAAGCAGGTGAGCAGAACAAAGTGTCCTCAGAATGGGACAATGTACAAGAGAAGACAATGAAACAGCTGTCTCCAACAGGGGAAATGCTAAAGTCAGGGTTCATATTATTCCATTCTTGCTCAAAGGTATGTCCGTTCTAGGAAAATTAAATTATATATATAGACATAATGACAGGATGTGCTCTTAGAAAAGCATCAATAGGTGATTTCATCTCTCTCTCTCTCTTTCTCTCTCTCTCTCTCACACACACACATGCGCGCACATACACACACACATACACACAAGTACACACACACACACACACACACATCTCAGCATGTATACTCAGAAACCTGGAAGGTGCAGGCCCTCCACACCCCACCCTACCCCCAAGCACACAAGTTCACAAAGCTGAATGAATGGTAGAGGCTCCGCCAACTTAGATATCACATATTCTAATGGAGCCAACATTACATATGACATAGGTGGTTAACAGATATATCCTTACACCAGGTAGAGCTTTATGAAATATTTCATATTTTGCAGCTGAGTCTCCTTTGCACCTTTTGCTGCGTTTCCTCTGAATAAGCTCTGGCAATGCCTTAGACAAAACTTTCAGTGTTGGAACAAAATTATTTTTCCTTCAATTTTATTATTGGTGTGTGTGTGTGTGTGTGAAGGTCAATACATTGCAGTCACGTTTCTGCTTTCACCTTGTGAGACTCAAGGATAGGACTCAGAGACTCCGACTTGGCTGCAGGCATCACCTCATTGGCCTCAAGAATTCTAAATCTTAAAGAATAAGCATGTAGCTGCTTCACAAAGAATCAGGTGCCTCACGCATGTCAGGTAGCATTATTTTAAGTGCTTGAAATAAACGACAAAGATCAGTCCCGGTGCTGGGAAGCTTGTCCTGTTTTCCCATTCAGTTTAGCTGGGTTACACACCTTAAGTAATGTTTGAAGAAAAAGATGTTCAAGTACGTTAAATAGCTTTGCTTAGGAATTTTCTAAATCCTATAAAGGAGAGCATACGTTGTTGATGTTAAATTAATAAGTTTTCTGTTTCCTAAATAAAAGGCTAGTTTTCGTTCAGCTTCTGCCCTTCCATTATTCACCTGACCTACCCCCACACCCCGTGTCCTCAGAGGCTAACCTTGTGCTCAAACTAGATGAATTTTAACAGCCCCTAACAATCCTGTCTTCATCTTTCTTCTGAAATAGCTGTTGGATTGAAACTTTATCCTCCCTCTCCAAAGAGATTATCTTTCTGCACTCTCTGACTCAATGCCATTTGAGGGCAGTCACCACAGAAACATTCTCTTGGACAGGAGCGGGGTGGAGACCTCAGCCACTCTGTATTCTGGAGAGCTCACTGGAAATATTGCAGGTCTGGGTCAAGAGAAGCCTGCTCCAGCCAAGGCTGCTCAGTTTATTTTATTTATTTATTTTTTTACTTCTATAAAATGATCCCCCCCCTTTTAGTATAAGAAACCTGGCTCAGAATAGCCATGACTGGTCCACATATAGGTTTGTGTCTCCTCCCAGCCTAATCTAGTAGTGAACAATTGGGATGGAAGAAAACACTTTGCATTTGTTTCCAAATTTCCAGCAAATTAGACATTTGTCCTTAGATACACACACACACACACACACACACACACACACACACATTATGTGTGTGTCTTATAGCCAAGTAGAATGTGAGATCATTTTTGATACTTAATTTTGTATAAGAAAACTCACACATATAAATAAATGAAGACTTTCCATATTTAATCCATTTGGGGGAGAAACTCTTCTGTGCACACAGTAGCTTTAAGATCTGGGTGCTTGGCTGAGGCTTAAGAGATTGCTGGTGCCAATTCCAATTTGCTTAGTTCATTTACTTTGCACCTAAGTTGTAAATTAATCATTGCTAGTAACATCAATTTAGTTGTAATTAATCATAGAGGAAGGAGGAAAGCAGTCACACTGGAGCCGGTCATATTAACTGCCTTATCTGATTGCTCTTGTGTAATTTTGCAGCACTTTGATGAATACCCAAGGCAGGAAATACTTTGGGGGCTTCAGAGGAATTGAATGATGAAGGGGCAGAGTCAGAGTTAAACCCAGACTTCTATTTGGAAATGCATATGAATGCACTATAAATAGTTGATTATTATATACACATAAACATAAACACACACACGGTTTTTACATAGCTAACTTTCACAGGTGTATGTTACATATGTAATTTACACACACACACACACATACACACACACACATACACACACGCGTGCGCATTAGATAAATGCCCTGTTGATGTTTCCACAAAAATGAAAATTAAAAATAGAAATTTTATTGGGGCTTTGGTTGAATGGCCCAAGTCAAAGTGAAGTATATCAACACCAAGCTTAAGCAAAGATAAATCCCATTTTGCATAGTGTGAATGTTGAGATGTGTTTCAGGTTTACATAAGGTAGTGAGACACAGCCTTGGAGATAGGCTTTTACATGTGTTCTAAGGCAAACCAAAGCAAGGTCAGTAAGATCCTGCCTTCTGGCCCTTCCTGGTTTATTTGGAAGAGTGGCTGTCCAATCAGCTGCTGGCATTCTGGGTGCTCAACAGTTCTCCTGTGCTCCTTTCATCCACAGCTCCTCTCTTGAGTTGGCCATGCTTTGTCATAGTTTATGGCTCCCTCACAACATCCCCATTTTCTTCAGACTCTTTAAGTTTACTCTCACTCTTCTGTCCTTATTTGAGAACATAATAGGAAGACCTGGATCTTGCACATCTAATGACCAAGCAAGAAAACCAAATAACCCTATTAAAAATGGGGTACACAGCTAAACAAAGAATTTTCACCTGAAGAACTTCGGATGGCTGAGAATCACCTTACGAAATGTTCAACATCATTAGTCATTAGGGAAATGCAAATCAAAACAACCCTGAGATTTCACCTCACACCAGTCAGAATGGCTAAGATTAAAAACTCAGGAGACAGCAGGTGTTGGCGAGGATCCAGAGAAAGAGGAACACTCCTCCATTGCTGGGATTGGGATTGCAAGATGGTGCAACTGCTCTGGAAATCAGTCTGGCGGTTCCTCAGAAACTGGGCATGACACTTCCGGAGGACCCTGCTATACCACTCCTGGGCATATACCCAGAGGATTCCCCAGCATGTAATAAGGATATGTGCTCCACTATGTTCATAACAGCCTTATTTATAATAGCCAGAAGCTGGAATGAACATAGAATAGTCCCTCAATGGAGGAATGGATACAAAAAATGTGGTATATCTACACAATGGAGTACTATTCAGCCATTAGAAACAATGAATTCATGAAATTCTTAGACAAATGGATGGAGCTGGTGAACATCATCCTAAGTGAGGTAACACAGTCTCAAAAGAACACTCATGGGATGCACTAACTGATAAGCGGATATTAGCCTAGAAGCTTGGAATACCGAAGACACAATCCACATATCAAATGATGTCCAAGAAGAAGGAAGGAATGGCTCCTGGTTCTGGAAAGGCTCATTGCAGCAGTGCAGAGGAATACCAGAACAGGGAAGTGGGAAGGGGTGGATGGGGGAATAGGGGACAGGAAGGGGGCTTATGGAACTTTTGGGGAGGGGGAATCAAGGAAAGGGGAAATCATTTGAAATGTAAATAAAGAATATATTGAATAGGAAAAAAAAGAAAAAAGAAAAGGAAAAGAAAAAGAAAAAAAAAGACCAAGCAAGAAGACTCTATCATGCTATCATAAGAATACTTATTACAGCAAAACCCTGTTTCTTAGTCAATGGACAACAAACAGGGGCAGAATTTTTCTAATAGGTCTGACACTTTCTCAGATAGTGTTCAAAGAACCCAACCAAAGAAAACAAAACAAAACCAGAATTGTTGTTGATACTTTCTGGGGATTTTATAGCTGCACTTGGGTTTTGACCCCAACAGCAAAAGGTGAATTACTTTTGATATCTCAGTGTTTCCTTTTCTCCTTCTCTACAGTTATCCAGACTGAGAATGTCCCTCTTGCTGATTCCTGTCTAGGAGGAATTGTCACTGAAAATCATTGTGGTGAACATCCCTAGCCTAGTGATTCATATGCAGAGGCAATTTCTTTTTAGAATTTGGCAAAAGTTTCTGTCACTATTCTCTGAATCAGACACTAAGGTGGACGTGGAGCTGTTTTACAATTTGTGTAGGAAACATTCTCCACTTTTGGAACTTTTGGGATATAGTTTGACAATACAGGAACTTAGGGGTTAGAGCTGGTTTCCCTCACTACCTTTGGTTTAATGAGCAAACTCTAAGCTCTCACTTCCATAGATGGGCCCCTACCCAACATACCTTTGCCACCATATTGGATTATATCCCTTTAAATTGTGGACCAAAATGAATCCTTTCTCCTTCTTTTCTCTGGGAATTACAAAAGTTGCTTCTTTTCATCAGGTATTTTGTAATTCCCAGAGAAAGGACCCTCCAAACGGTAACAGATATGAGGAAAGAAGAAAATTTTA